>NC_039360.1:138812644-138905862 GCF_003573695.1 Papaver somniferum | reverse complement strand
AAAAAAAACAGAGCAAAATCAAAACTAACAAAAATAAATAAAATCTAAATAAAAAATAAAATCTTGGATTTTCTGCACTTTTGTAGGCAAGTCCAACTTTCCACCTTCAGTTTTAAGCAAAACCTGCACAACAAAAATAAAAATACTCAAAGACGTAAAATAAAACAAGAAAATAAGTACTATTAAAAACTAAAACTAAATAAAAAATAATCTAACACCCTAACCTAAAAACAAATTTGCGTCAGCTAGTCAAATATTGATGTGTTTGTAAAGTGGTGCATATGATTCGTTCAAGATTTGTAAAGATTTGATTATATATTTAATTTTCAATACTAAAATAAATAAAAAATGAAACAAAAGATGATATCAAGATTAAAAGAGTATTGAGGCTAAGATGCCACTATTTACCAATTATCAAAGTGATTTAATTCAATAATTATAATTATGCAATTCATATATTCAGTTGGATTCTTAAGATATTGCAAAACTAGATTTTCAGAATAATGAAAGCATGGGATATAAAAAACCCTAGGCCAAGCAGAAATCACAATTGCTTAACAAAAATCATTACATTAAATTTTAATCTAAGCAAATCATCATAAAAGAATTGCACAAATTAAATAAATAAGAAAAATATCACTTTTTTATTGGAAAAAATAGCTTCCTCTGGCGCCTCAGAAATGGGATTTAGCTCCCCATGTTGGAAACATGATCAAAATATGTATTTATCTCTCAAAAGTGTTTACAAGAGGTGAAAATATAATAAAACAACGAATTTGCGAAGGAAATAAACGATGCAGATCCACTGTTACAAATCAAGTGTTCCAGAATAAGTGTTGCATAAGCTGTTGCTAAAAATAGAATTGTCGTAGAAGTGACTGTCGTTTATGAAGGTTAAGGAAACAGTTTAAGAACGACGGTCTTGAGCATCTAATGTTCTTCGTGCCATTCAGTTGCAGCAGCAAAAAAAATAACACTACAACTCACGATTTCTCCTATTTGCAGCTCTATATTCTAACCCCTATCACTCTGTATGTATCCGCACTATGACATCCCAACACCTTTTTTTATATACCACATGGCAAAAAAATCTTCAAAAATGTCTCGCAATTGCTTCTCTTTGTTTCTTTGCAGGTAACAGGAAATATTTTCCTTTTATCGCTCTTTCACGCGTCTACTTGTGATGACACACTCCAACCACATTGAGTTCACGTTAAAAAGATTTTAAACACTCTCTAGCCTCAAGCAAACCTTCCCAAGATAAATAAATCCCGAGAATATCTCGTACGAATATATCCACCCTTTTTTACTCAATTCTGATTATTCATCCCAATTTAATCGATTATAAGGCCCATGCTAGACTTGTTTTATCCAATCGAGCAAACCCAATCAATTTCAGGTACTGCGTCTCCCCAAATCATGTCCAAAATTCCATTAAAAATTATTCGCGACTAAAAGAAATTTCCCGCCAAAATCTTATTTTGAATTTGAGAAGAAGGTGGTGTGCCCCTATCCTCTATTTGTGTCCCTTTAGTACTTGTCCTGGAGGTGCCTTTAATATTTTTTTGGGTACCTTTAACACCTTTTTCGAACCAGTTTTTCCAAACATGTTTATTTCCCAAAAATACCTACACACACATAAAAGACCATAATAAGTACAAAATTGAGCACCAACAACACATATATTGAGAAAAATTCAGATATAAAAAATGTGTATATCAATGCTAAAGGTATTCACTTAGGGATTCGTGAAGCTCGGTCAAACTATCTTTCACCCGATAGTTCGTTTATCTGGATCTTGTTCTTGTTGATCATTGAGATTTCGTAATCTTGGATCAGAAACGAGATAGATAAAAGTCACAAAATTCTTTTCGTCTCACTATTTTTGATTCCTCAAGTTAGATATCTAAACTCTTATTTGATTTGTTTGGATTATTTTTGAGGGGTGCTTAGTAATCCATGTTTCCCAGCTAACTAAGTATAAGCGTTCCAGATCCGTGAGGTCTGTTGGATTTTGTCCTGCAAACCGATTTCCAAACCTAAATTAAAAAATCAAAAGGGAAATCAATTAGGTTTTTCTATTAGAGGCAGATTGGTGTCAGAAGTCTTCACTGAGGTTGAAGCAATTCTGAGGCTGCAAAAGACGTCATCTAAGGTAATCAAGTACGTAGAATCTTGTGACGTTCAAGAGGCATAAGGAACACGACTGCAGTTGAATTGCTTGAAGGGTTAATTTGATCTCAGCTACATTCCAGTCTGAAGTTTGATATTAAGCTAGTGTCTTTAGTGGTTTAATACAATATAGTGTTCAAATCTAGACGAGGTCCCGAGGTTTTCAGCAGGTGCAGTTTTCCTCGTTAACAAAACTTCTGGTGTCTTCTGTTTTTCCTTTTCCGCATTATATTATTTTTAAATTATAATAGGAATATCACAAGTAGTATATAATAGTTTAAGTCCTTACATGACTCGTTCTTGTTGAATTCATGTCTTGAAAGATAGATTTCAAGTTTCATACTTGTTAAGATTCGAACTCTCTTTATTCAGACACGACTAACTGAATTTGGATATTGATTTTTGAGATCGTCAAAGAACTCTTCTTCATAATCAGCTTCACGGACTTTAAGTATAAACTTATTGATTTTGGAAGAGAAAGAAAAAAAATCTATATACAATCTTCTTCAAGGGTAATTGCTTTGACCTACTTGTCCATACAGTTTGCCGAGAAAAAACATTGGTAGCCTATCGTTTTCACACATGGGACACTCTGGAAAAATAGCCGTCAAGTAAGTTGATAGCCTACTGGAAGTGGGAAGATATTTCTGAACAGGTTTCCACATGAATAATGTAATGCTAGGTATAATAAGGATTTTCTATATTTTTTTGCCATGGAGATTCCATTAAGACGACATTGTTTTCTTGTCTTTGGTTTATAAGGAAATTATAAATACCTTTTGCTGAGAAAGAGACTGATGGGTGATGTTTCTGTCTAATTTTATTTGATTCTATGCCTTTTGGATCTATTGCTGTTGATGGTGGTTTTTAGTTCAGGGCTAAAATTGTAAAACCCTGCATTTAATGTGCCGTTGTTCTGCAAAGAAACTGAGCCATTTAAAAGTAATGAATGCCCAGGCCTCTCTACTTACACATGTATTGAGTAACTCAATATATTTATATGAAATTTGTTCAGAATGGTGCATAACAACAATCCCAAACATTCTGTAAATTCTCGCCTGCATTATTCATTAATGTATGGCTTATTGAGTATTTTTCCTATGCTATGTTCCCCGGTTGAACCTTTAATATTGGTATGACATGACAATTAGTGTTTACTCGCAGCTGAGTAGCACGAATTTCCCGAAGTATCAAGATTAAGGTCTGCATGAAAGTACTCAGTCAGAAGATGCGCTAACTGCTCTCTGAGGATAAAGTTAAAGAATTTTGTGTCAACACACATAATTTATCAAATTTGTTCAAATTTTGTGATAGCTCACAAGATTCAAATTTTTGGCCTAATTAATTTGCAAAATCAGATTTTTTTTTTGCGCCTTGCGCAATATCTCAAACCCTATTGGTCGATACCAAACCTAGGTAAGCTAGGAAATTAATCCGTCGTGGAGCTAGTAGGAGCAAAGTCCTATCAGAAATCAGAAAACAAGAAATAAAGAGGAGCCGCGGAGAATAAGAGCAGCATCAAGAGGATGCGTGGCCACGCTGAAAAGGCGAGGGTACCCAAATATACCTCAAGCTAAAACTTTTCCTACCTATAAGTCGTTTCTCCGAAAGTGATTGTCTATGGACAGAGTCGAGACAATACAACTAATCGGTTCACACTTCGTGTGATCATCTATGGATACGAGATCGAGACAATACAACAACGAAGTATGTTACTTGATATAAAGTTCTGACTTAACCAAACACAATAGGATTCACTTATCAAGTAAATAGGAATTAACATTTGTGTAATTTACTTTAATTATAATAAAACAATTATAATGCGAAAATATAAAGTAAATGGCACAACAAGATTTTGTTAACGAGGAAACCGCAAATGCAAAAAAACCCCGAGACCTTGTCCAGAATTGAATACTCTCAGGATAAAGCCGCTACACAAAATTACACCTAACTTCGTATAGTTGAGACCAAGCAACTAAACCTATAGTTCACCTAGTTCCGCCTGTATTCCCACGCCTCCAACTTATAAATAAGTCACGTACTTGGAACAATTCCTTTGGTTCGTATTCCAAACATTAAAGGAACGACAAATCTGTTTGGTATCAACTCTCTTCAACCAAGTGATATGAGTCGGACAAAGGCTTTTCCATTTATCTTAACATAAACTCCTTCTTCAGGTCCTTAGATCTATCTTATGTTCAATTATCGAAGTAATCGTTTAAGATTAAGCCAACAACACTCTTAATCCAAAGAATTGTGTTGATGTCGATCTACTCAATTAATCAATCCAATCTACCACAAGGATAAACTGATTATTAATTGGATCCTCTTTTACCGAAACAAGTATTGTGCACACCAAATATTATAAACCCAAGTCATATCTTCAATATCTTCTTTGTCTTCAAATCTTCTTAAATCTTCAATAAAAACCTGCACACAATCACTTGAATCTCTTGTGATCAATCACGCACAGAACGGAGTCTGTTAACGATGGATTATCACAAGATCGTCTTTAGAACTAACAACAGTCTAAAGATCCCTGTCGAAACTCTGAACTAGTTTGAGTGAATCTTATATCAGAAGAGAATATTCTCAAGCATAAACAAACTAGGTGCAATCATATTTCAACCACCGTTATTCAATCAAATCAATCGAAAACAAAAGATAAACCGGAATTATCTAGTTTCCCACCTACGGTACACGCTAGAGATTCTCAATCCCAAAGAAGACTTTAAGCTGAGCGGATGTAAGAGATTTCGCCTAATTAGGTTACTCTCCTCTCCGAATAGGCGTATACACCAGTAACAACAACAAAAGAGGAAGTATGTTGTTACGAAGGATTAGTTTGCTAGAAAGGAAAACTTTAAGTATTTATAGACAAGGAAGTTTGGACACCAAGGAATTTCCAAAACCGAAAATATTCTCAAGATATTCATTGAAGCACAAATCCGGTTTCCATAATTCCTGGAAATGCTCTGTCCAAAAATAATGATCGAAATCTCTCGGAAAATCTAATTAGTAAATGCACATTACTAACTCTTATATTTCCCTACAAAATGAAATTAATAACCTTAATTTAAAGATTCTTAACTTACTTATGTTTCGATCCTGGGATTCACTTCCCTTAGCTATTAAGGAATAACTTTGAACAATTAAAGAAATAAACATTCATAGCACGTGTTCAAAGTATGTCGACATCCTTACTTTGTAAGTTCTCTTTCACACTTATAACCTTGAAACCGATTTGCCACACTTCCAAACAAGTTTAGAATTGGTTCATCTGACTTTCAAGAACTATGCGATTGATCAAACAAACATTCAATCACAATCATGGGTTTAACGGTTCTACCAAAATAAGTTTCGGTTCTACCTTCCATGTGAGTACTGTGCATAGTCACAGTAGCTTTCCAAAATTCGGTTGACTAGGTACTAGGATCTGTTCCCCACATATATATGGTATCTAACTTATATGTGTTGCACATGTCCATAGAATCCGTTCCCCTTTGCCTAAAAACGTGTTGCACGTGTCCATAGGATGGGTTCCCCTTTCTGCTATAAACCTTGATGCACCCCATACAAGTATCGGTTCCCCTTTGTGATGTACTGCACCTCTTACTAGGATCGGTTCCCATTTCCCATATTTGGTCAGACATAAAATGACAAAGCCGATCATCCAACTCAGGTGATTACTTAAGATCGGTTTGACTAATAAAAGTCATACCAATACATAAGTCGGGCCTTTGTGAATAGTTCTACCAAAAAACAAACAAGTTGTGAGCGTTTATACTCAATCACACATATTGTTGTTCATAAGATATGCAATGAATAACAAAAACAATAATACCTGGCAATTTACTTTTCGGTTCACAAACAAGTTTATGAACTTAATTCCTTAGAACACATGTAAAACATTGTTCTGTAGAATGAAATTCTCACTTCATACCCATACATAATCACAATAGCATTCAAATGATTATGGCGATGTCTTATCTACAAGTTTAATAGTTAAGCAATAAACCTCGTATTGTATTCCTTAATACTATGTCTATCTAGAGTTCAAATATGCTTCGCGGTTTTGTTTTCAATATGCACGACTTGAAATATACGTTAGGGAATGAAACGGTTTAAGTCAAATATCACTAACCTCAAGTGGAAGGATGGTTGTTGTCGTTGTAGCTCCTTGCTTCTTCACATCTTCAAGACTTCACAATACTTGTAATGTCTCATATCCTAATACTTTAAAGCTAACCTACACGAAGTTGACTCTAGTACATAATCAAGCGATTCTTAACATGAGTTTTGATTCACTAAAATATGATAACCAAACTTGACATACAAATGCTTAGTGGGTTCAACCGAGCCATGCTCTAACACACGCCACTTTTTGAAGAGTATAATAATCCCTAATCTACAAGTTCGTTTTGATATTACTTTTACTTAGTAATTGTTTTCTCAAAACAAACACAAGATTTCCAAAACCTTGATTCACATCTAAAGGGAAATCAAACCGGTGTTTTGTGCAAACAAAATATCAAATCGTATCTATCGTGTTGTTGTATCTTCTAAAGAGAGCCTTGGGTTCTGCTAGAAAATTTGCGTGAAGAATTCCTAAAGAGAATCGGTATTCTGCTAGGAGTTCTACAAGTGGTGAAGCAGGTATTACATCTAGTCCGAATAGGTAATAGGAAATTGGTGTAACATCTTTTAATCAGTGTGTGTTTATTCTGGACTAGGTCCCGGGTTTTTTCTGCATTTGCAGTTTCCTCATTAACAAAATTTCTGGTGTTTGTGTTATTTCTTTTCCGCATTATATTTGTTTATATAATTGAAATATCACAGGTTGTGCGTAAGTTCAATCAATTGTGAATCCGACCTTTGGGTTGTTGATTAAATTGATTGACACTTAGATATTGGTTTTTGATACCGTCCAAGTTATTTCTTATATTCAATTGGGCTCGCAAATTCCTATTTGTTTGATTGCAGATTGAATTGAGAAATTGATATATAACTCTTTGATATACTTTTCTTAAATCGAGTCTGACTGCCTAGTTGGTTCTCTTGAAAGTATATTGGAGTTAGTCCATTCAGATTGCCAAACGAATTATTGGGTGTGGTTGTTAGACCCCGCTTTTTCACGCCTAATTCCTTAAGGAATCTAATCTAGACTGCCCATGTCAGTCTCAAAAACGTTCACGACCACACGATTTGGCCGGAAAACCTAATGAGTTTGGCTTCCTCCCAATGATATCAAGCAAACTCAATGATGTCCACCGGCAGCCGAATTGACCGGCCTAGATTCAATCTCAATTAACGGGCAAGTTGCGGATATGCTCACCAGCGGCCCAGCTATTGTGGTGGAAAGGTGAACAGCTCCCAGCACGCGCCAATACCATAAAACGTTGGCCCAAAATAGGTTGGCCACACGGTTTTTAAACCTAAATTGAATCAATAACAGCCATTAACTGCCGCAAATCATCTAGGCATCCCAACTTCGCCAGACGAATTAGCCGGCCCAACTCTTGTTTTAAGGAGCCAACAAGATGTGGCTATGATCAACGGACACTCCCCTTCCATAATTTGCAATCAACCAAGCCACGGCTTGCCCATATGGATCCCAAATGATTGTTCAAAAGGAGTTGGTCACGCTGCTTACATAAATTTTAAGGCAGCCATTAACTGCCGCAAATCATCTCGGCCGTCCAACTTCGCCATCCAAATTGACCGGCCTAGATTAAATCTTAGACGACCAATAAGATGTCACCATAGTCTCCAGCCATCACTCTCCTATATAGACCGACCGGCCTTCTTTTGGCGCGCGTGAATTGCTCCTGGCAGCTTCCTGAAAATGGCTGGTCATGCTCCTTTTAAGACATTAAGCTCCGCGACTGATTTAAGCGAGCTTATACAACGGTGCTTTACATGCATCGATTATTTTGAGTTGCTTTCTTAAAAGCAATGCTTTACATGCATCGAATACATACGATATTTTACGAATATCGGCTTCACAAATAACTCAGTTATTTAACCTAATAGTGTCACATGCTATTCTTTGCAGCAAGTCTCATGAATTGGCTCGTCACACATGACTACCCGCCACCTAGCTTGCACGTGTTTAGTCAGAATAATTAGGCAAGACCCAGCAACTTGCTACATATTTTCTATAAAATACTCGAGATATCAAACGTGTCACAAACTAGGGGATGTTCATCAGGGTATTATTGGTCAGGCGGTTTACAGCGTACGCCGTGCAACACGCACATTATGAAAAAGTGTCAGGAAAGGCGGACAGTTAGTGTCAACATAGGAGTAGTGGGTGTAAACTGACTCGTCTTCCCTCATAGTAAGACGTGGTTTTCTACATTTTCACACGACCCCACTTCTCCATCACTCAACTACTCTCACTTCCTATGAGATCAGGGTGCGTGCAACTATGACTGATATAAATAGGTTTCGACCTATTTCATACAATATGAGTTTTGGTTAACAACATAAGTTTCCAGAAAAACACCAAGAACTGATAGCTTACATTCCGCAAGCCAGTTCCATATTCTGATACACGTCATAAAATAGCCACACCTTCAGAGTTAACCATTCGGATCTCAACACCTTCTTCGCTTCCCTCCCTAAGATCAACCCTTCTCCTTCACTTTGTGACCGAAGCAAGGATGGAACGACCATTTCTTGGTTTAGGCCAGAATTATACACATTGATCTCTCGAATCTAAAGTACTCCCGTGCAGTGCATTTGTTTAGGGTTTAGATTCGTTTCTCGGCGGCACACCCAAATATACCATTTCCAGCTGTTTGAGGGTGAAAACGATTTCTGCTGATTTTGGTAATTTCGGGTGCGTGGGTGAGAAACGAGTTTAAACCCTAAATAATGTACTGCAAGGGAGTACTTTAGATTCGAGAGATCAATCTGTACAAATTCGGCCTAAACCAAGAAATGGTCGTTCCAGACTTGCTTCGTTCACAAAGTGAAGGAGAAGGGTTGGTTTTGGGGAGGGAAGCGAAGAGAGTGTTGAGACCAGAATATTTGATTCTGGAAGAGTAGTTGTTTTACGACTTGTATCAGAAAGTGGGAAGCTAACAGATGGAAAGCTAACAAATATTTTCTGAGTGTTGTATGCTCCTGACTTGAACTTGTTGTTCGATGGAAATAGGTAATGCCTATTTATACAAGTCCAAGTGAAACGTACTCTGGTCTCATTAAGAAATGGAAAACGGGTGAGTAAATGGGAGGAGGTGGTAATCGGTAACGCCTGGAATTGATGTTCCATAAAAGAAAGCGTTTCACCATTACTCCTTGTATTTACTAACCGCATCATCCTTATGATACTTTCTTATAACGGGCGTAGTGTACGCCGCACGCTGTAAACCTCCAAACCAATACCCAATGAGCATCCCCCAGTTTGTGACATGTGTTGATGTCTCGAGTGTTTTCATGGAAAACATGTAGCATGTTGTTATCGTCTGTCAAGTGGAGCTTTGGAGACTTGCCGGCTCGATGACCTTCGACGGTCGAGATTTTGCATCTTAAGAGGAAAGGTAGTCGTTGATTATTGCAACCCTTCGTTTCGTATCCAGTGGCATGAAAGCATGCTCGGTATGGCTTTAATATGGCCTGGTTTAGGCGCGGACAAAAGTTAGGGTTTTGGCTTTGTTTAGGCGCGACCAAACTAGGGCCAAAAGTTGTCATGCGTTAGCTGGTAACCTTGGACGGCTAAGATCTACATCTTAGATGAAAAAGTGGTCGTTGATCATTGCAGGCCTTCGTTTTGGCATCCGCATAAGGAAGGCCGGTATGGCGTGACGTGGCAAGGTGGTTGGCATGCCTTGGCACGGTTTGGCGTGGCCAAAACTAGGGTTTGGGGCCAAAGGTTACCGAGCGTTGTTTGGAAACCTTGACGGCTAGGATTTGGATCTAGGATTGAAGGGTGGCCATTGATCGTCGCACGCCTTCGTTTTGGTAGCCGCATAGGGAAGGCTGGCATGGTATGGCGCGGAAAGGTGGTTGGCATGCCATTGGTACATGTGGCATGGCATGCCTTGGTGCAGTTTGGCGTGGACAAAACTAGGGTTTTGGGACAAAGGTTACCATGCGTTGTCTGGCGACCTTGGACAGCTAGGATTTGCATCTAGGATTGAAGGGTGGCTGTTGATCTTCACACACCTTCGTTTTGGTAGTCGCATAGGGAAGGCCGACATGGTATGGCGCGACAAGGTGGTTGGCATGCCATTTGCACATGTGGCATGGCATGCCTTGGCGCGGTTTGGCGTGTCCAAAACTAGGGTTTTGGGCCAAAGGTTACCATGAGTTGTCTGGCGACCTTGGACTGCTAGGATTTGCATCTAGAATTGAAGGGTGGCCGTTGATCGTCGCACGCCTTCGTTTTGGTAGCCGCACAGGGAAGGCCGGCATGGTAGGGCCAAGGCAAATGGCGCGGACGGCTTGGCATAGTGGGGCCAAGGGTTTAGACGGCTTGGCATGGTGGGTCCAAGGCAGAATGGTGGGAACGGCTTGGCATAGTGGGGCCAAGGCAGAATGGTGCGGACGGCTTGGCATAGTGGGGCCAAGGCAGAATGGTGCGGGCGGCTTGGCATAGTGGGGCCAAGGCAGAATGGTGCGGACGGCTTGGCATAGTGGGGCCAAGGCAGAATGGTGCGGATGGCTTGCATAGTGGGGCCAAGGGTTTGGACGACTTGGCATGGTAGGGCCAAGGCAAGGTGCGGTTGGCTTGGCATGGTGGGGCCAAGGGTTTGGCATGCCATTGGCGCATGGTGCGGCCAGCATGGCTAGGGCCAAGGGTTTGGCATTCCATTGGTGCGTGGTGCGGCCAGCATGGCTAGGGCCAAGGGTTTGGCATGCCATTGGCGCATGGTGCGGCCAGCATGGTTAGGGACAAGGCAAGGTGCGGTTGGTGGGGCCAAGGGTTTGGCATGCCATTGGCGCATGGTGCGGCCAGCATGGATAGGGCCAAGGGTTTGGCATGTCATTGGCGCATGGTGCGGCCAGCATGGCTGGCATGCCTTGGCGCCGTAAACGTGGATGGCATTGTTTTCCATTGGCACAGTGGTGCGGCTGACATGGTTGGCATGCCTTGGCGCGAAGATGTGGCTGGCATGGTTTTCTATTGGCACAGTGGTGCAGCTGGCATGGTTGGCATGACTTGGCGCGGAGATGTGGCTCGCATGGTTTGCCATTGGTACAGTGGTGCGGATGGCATGGTTGGCATGCCTTGGCGCGAAGATGTCGCTGACATGGTTTTCCATTGGCACAGTGGTGCGGCTGGCATGGCTTGGCGCGGTAGCATGAGAATTAGGGTTTGGCATGGATGATGTTAGTCAATGTTAAGGGTTTTGTCGTGGAACATGACCCATGTAAAAAAAGGTACCCCGGTAATTCTTACGTAGGCATGCTGATTGATTCAATAAATGTGCTAATGGTCATAGTGACGTCATGTCGGATGTACAGTTTTACGATTTTAACCTTAAGCTAAAAACCACCATCAACACCAGCAGAATTAGTTTTTACCCCAAAACAACTGGCGACCACAATGGGAGATTAATATCTCGGTTGCAATATCAATTTTCAGTTTCATTGACAATCTTCCCAAATTCAAGATGGTGGATCTTAGGTCTAAATTCAATTATTAACCAGAATTCACTTCAATCACCAATCCCAATTTTCCGCTTCATGATGCACCCCGGCCATCCCAAACACTTCCAAAGCCGCCAATACTCGAAATCTAATCACCATGGAAGGTATGGCGAAAAAATATTAGAATATGTTGTCTCAAATCAAGCTGATATTGTCAAGCTGCAAAATGAGACGTTTTGTCTCTTAAAGAGTATGACAAACCGGCTGTGGCAAGAGCCAGCAAACATTCGCTCGGAGAACGCCACCAATTTCAGAGATGACACAAAAGATGTTGAATCCTTTTCTGAGGTCTATGCCTCCGCCAACGACGATGCAGACAGAGTATGTGGCACGAGAGCAAAAGGGAATGGACAACACCAATGCACCGTCCGCAAGCGCAGTCAACACATCCCATGGCATTACATACTCTAGCACCAACATCAGTGGCGTAGGAAATATTCCTTCCAGCGTGACACCTCATATCACCAGAGCCAAAGCCGCTGCCACCTTCCCAATGTTTCTTCGAGCGTAACGCTCCTAATTGTTACCGGAGCTACTGCCGCTTCTACGTCAAGACGAGAGGCTGGAGGAGCCAGAGGAATCCAACCCCCTATTACCATTGTTGATTTTATGGAAAGACAAGAAGTTCTGAGATGGCTACAACTCAGAAAGAGGTACTTACTTTTCTCAAGACACTAACAGAGCGACTACCACAAGAGTTACGCCAACACCAGGTGGATCCAAGGAGTACTTTTAACATGCCCGGTGCAAGCACTTCAGCAGGACGCACCTTTATATATGAAGAGGCTCGCGTTGCTCCTGAACGCCAAAGGAATCAGCAATCCAATTTCATCACACGTGAGGATCGGGAACGACTTCTCCAAAATCGAGGCAAAGAAAACCCGACGGTCATCCACCAACATCAACCTCCTTATCCTCCTGATGTGCAAAGAGTTCCTCTTCCGAGAGGATACTCTTCTCCTAAATTTTCCCTTTATGACGGAATCGCACCAGCATTGCTGGAAAGAACCAGACTCGCCAAAAACAAAGATGGGCGCGAGACTCGAGGGAACAAATGTCTCATCAACAAACAATATAATACCAGGCCCTCTATAAGTTTAGTGGGTGAAAGTGGAAAGAGGAAATCTCCAGCCGCAGAATAACAACCTAAACGTGCGACATCAGCGCAGCAAGCAGCTCAACCCTGGAAGGCTGCGACTAAGACGCATGCATAACAACAAGAAACTGGAGAGGCTTCCCTGAACTTCCTGTTTCGATGGAAAATCCCAAATATTTCCATTACCATAGGTTCGTCAAGCACCCAACCAGTGATTGCAACAAATTGAAGCACATTTTCAAGGTGGATGCAGGAGAACTTCAATTAGGCACTGAAGGAGTTCACGGAGATCCTCTTCCCGTCAGGAGCCACATAATTTCCCGGGACTCCGTCCACAAAGCCGTACAGTCCATGATGGAGCATTTATGTGAGATTCTATATTTCTCCAAGGTGCAGCGTCAAGACATATTTGTAGCCATCAACCCTGTTGTATCAGGCAAGCAACAATAGGCAAGTTTCAGCATACAGGGAATCATGGAGGAGCTGCTTCACATGAAATAATGGAAGAAAAAACTCATCCTTTGAGCCATAACGGCCGGCCAAAGCCTTTTAATATTCGTGGTTGTGGCTAGCATCACCGCCTATGCTCGCCTAAAGCTCGTGGACGTAGCTACCACTACTTATGCCTCTCCACTCATTCATGGTCATGGTTACCAAAGCTCATGACCACCATCACCACGCCTCTCCCTGTCGTGTCCGAAGCCACCATTCCTCCCTGTCAAGGATCGTGACCGTAGCCATCCAAATCCAACCAACCTGTTTTGTTTCCACAAAAATGAAATCTCTTTTGATCCCAGATGCTGCCAAGAACCATTGTTGCTCGTTTGTTGATACCAGCCAGAGCTTCACCATAGCAACAACCATTACGGACAAAGGTAATCCGAACTTCCGCATATTTTAGTTTCTCATGGAGGAAGTGATATAGTCATCAGTACGGAGGCAAGATGGTGATAACTTTATCATGGTTAACCCACCGACCATACAAGAAAGAACCGCGTAAACCACACTTGGGGACTGAGGCTCAACACGAAATCCCTTCACTGTCAAGGACCTCTTCAAATCAGAAGAGACAACCACACAAGAAGTCATAACAGTGACAAGTTCACCACTCTTCAAATATGTAGCGTAAGGATATCATCACCTCCCTGTCTGGAAGGCGCCTGACCAACAAGCAGTATTTGGCTCGGCCATTCATGAGCGTTGAAGAATCAAAGAGGAAAGTCGCGCTTCAGCAAGCCACACATACCAACCGCATCAGGTCTGCCACATCACCTACTCAGAACTCAGCACCGCCTACCCAAGGCCTGGTCAGATTCGGTGTTTCTGGATTTCCAATTTCCTATGGAAAGGGGTGCATGGGCTGCCAGAAGTTTGGATACAAAATAATAGAAAATAAGCTCAGAATAATTACACGTGGGGACTGCCAGCACGGGATACCTTCACGTCCCTCAACCAAGTTATTTCTGATATCAACATCATCATTGTCAAAGATTTATGAGCCGCAGGAATTTCTCAACATGAAGTCGTACACGTGCTTCAAAGACCCCAAAATAAGATCCAGAGATGCTTATGGCCGTATCACCCATGAACAAAGCCAGATACGACGCCCCTCAGCTGTAGGATTGCTATCAAGGGACTCGTCTGATGACCGAAAGTAAGACAGAACCACAGTTCCTGTGAATATTCCGAGATTCTTCAAAAAAACAAGAAAATTCGCATTGATTGTTGTGTGAAGCACAACTGCATACGAAGAATCACGTGAATCATACTTGAGAGATTGGAAGCTGGCATAAGATCCCCTCACTGTCGAAAATCTTTCCAGCTCATAGAAAATAGACGACCAGAGCGCCGCCAATTTGATGAAGATTTCTTGCCCTCCAAAAGCACGCCGCAGAGATATATTCACATATCCGGACCAGACAGAAGTGTAAATGGGGACTGCTCATCGCATCCCATTCCATACAACATTCCAAGATTCATAAGATGGTTCAAAGGATGTCGCTTGGAACGAAGTCCTTGGAGACTTGATAGAAGCATATCGGTGACAGAACGCCTCTCATCTCGTCCACTTCACCCAACGACTTCGGAAGATTTTGATCATACAAGCATCCACAACATATTATCATCGCAATCATAAGGGCAAGGATAAGCCAGTAAGCTAAAGATCCAGAATAAACACAATTTCATTTCGGTCAATGCTCAGCAGTTTAAAGAACATTTTAATTGCGGCTCAGCAGTCCAGGCACCAAATAACTTAAAGTCAAGGACGAATCAATAACGCAGCTACACTCTCCAAGATTAGCCCTGACATGATCATTGCCGAACATATATTTCATCCATCCATCCCAGTAGTGCAATGGAGTTTGGTAAATTTTGAAATCCACTGGAGAGGTTAGATACTCATTCTTCTTGAGTCAGAACCTTATTACACATTCTGGAGAAGATCGTGGTACTGTTGGGTGGCTACATGCGCAAAAGATCACCTACCTTGAGTTCTTCTGGCTTTGTGTTTCTGCTGATTATAACTATTGGAGATTTCTTTGTTACCATTGATGCTTGCTCTGTCGCTGCTAACAAAGAACGTCATTTACACCGAGCTAAATTTCCAAGTTTGATAAACTACTCATGGATATTACACTCACAGCTAAAGTACGAAGACAAGATGAACTTACCTTACCGATGACGATTGGCACGCTTGTGATGGAGCTGCTGACAGTGACGAAGAGGAACCGGCTGCTGCAGAAGAAAGCACGGAGCCGGACGAGCAACAAAAAACAGAAGAGGGTCGATACCCCTTTTTATACGAACGAAGTTTCTAGAGTTCGAACAGAAGAAGGATTCCTTCTTGCTCCATGAATGAGAATAGATGGTTGGGCGCACCGCACTCATCTTCCATAGCTGAGCTAGCAACATGCTACTACGAAGGCCATTGACCGTGCGATCCCGCTGCTATAGGCCGATTAGAATTTTCCTGGTAATATCTACCTGCTTCATCTTTTCAATTTTATTTTCGAATGTCACCATCAAGTGCTTACCCCAAAACAATGTCACTGTTACGTACTAAGCAGGGGACTTAATGTTGATGGTGGTTTTTAGTTCAGAGATAAAATTGTAAAACCCTACATTTAATGCGTCGTTGTTCTGCAAAGAAACTGAGCCATTTAAAAGTAAAGTGCCCAGGCCTCTCTACTTACACATGTATTGAGCAATTCAATATAGTTATATGAAGTTTATTCAGAATGGTGCATGTAGCTACAATCCCACACATTCTGTAAATTCTCGACTGCATTATCCATTAATGTATGGCTTATTGAGTATTTTTCCTATGCTATGTTCCCCAGCTGAACCCTTAATATTGGTATGACATGAAAATTAGTGTTTACTCGCAGCTGAGTAGCATGAATTTCCCGAAGTATCAAGATTAAGGTCTGCATGAAAGTACTCAGTCAGAAGATGCGCTAACTGCTCTCTGAGGATAAAGTTAAAGAATTTTGTGTCAACACACAAAATTTACCAAATTTGTTCAAATTTTGTGATAGCTCACAAGATTCAAATTTTTGGCCTAATTAATTTGCAAAAATTAGGTTTTTTTTGCGCCCTGCGCAATATCTCGAACCCTATTGGTCGAGACTAAACCTAGGTAAGCTAGGAAATTAATCCGTCGTGGATCTAGTAGGAGCAAAGTCCTACCAGAAATCAGAAAACAAGAAATAAAGAGGAGCCGCGACGAATAGAAGCAACAGCAAGGGGAGGCGTGGCCATACCACTTGGCCGACCGATTTGCCTCAGCAGGCGCCACCTGTGGCCGGATGGCCACGCTCCCCGTTGCTGCTTGCCGACCCCTTTCCCATAGACCAATCAGATCGCTTTAAACCCGCCACACACACTTTTAAATAAAGTTGGAAGTTGGTTGGTCGATGCACCTAATTCCTTAAGGAATCTAATCTAGACTGCCCATGTCAGTCTCAAAAACGTTCACGGCCACACGATTTGGCCGACCAACCTAATGAGTTTGGCTTCCTCCCAATGAGATCGAGCAAACTACATGATGTCCACCGGCAGGCCCACTATCATTCCATCCAATAGGAATCCTCCTAGCCCGCCAGCAACATCCCTGATCGCTAGTCAGATCTAGGCTGGTAGCGTTGTTGAAAATAAGTTCAACGAGTTAAGACTGGCCATGACAATCTCAAACTCATCTCATCCGTCCAACTTAGCCAGCCAAGTTGGATGACTTAGATCTCGTTTCAAATGACCAATGAAGTGCAGGTATGCTCGCCAGCAACCCATCTCCATCCCTGGCCAGTCGAACTACCCACGACATGCCAAGAGCACATCAAACCGATTGCTCAAAGTAGGCTGGCCGCGCAGGTTACAAAACCCTAATTTATGTTAAGCAACGGTATATTACTGCCGCAAAACGATCTCGGACGTCCAACTTCGCCATCCGAAATGACCGGCCTAGATTCAATCTCAATTAACGGGCAAGGTGTGGATACGCTCACCAGCGGCCCAGCTATTGTGGTGGCCAGGCGAACAGCTCTCAGCATGCGCCAATACCAAAAAACGTTGGCCCAAAATAGGTTGGCCACACGGTTTTAAATCTAAATTGAATCAACGACAGCCATTAACTGCCGCAAATCATCTCGGCCACCCAACTTTGCTAGACGAATTGGCCGGCCTAACTCCTGTTTTAAGGAGACAACAAGATGTGGCCATGATCAAGGACCACTCCCCTTCCATAACCCCCAATTGGCCAAGCCACAGCTTTCCCATATGGCTCCCAAATAATTGTTCAAAAGGAGCTGGTCACGCTGCCTACATAAATTTTAAGGCAGCCACTAACTGTCGCAAATCGTCTCGGTCGTCTAACTTCGCCAGCCAAATTGACCGGCCTAGATTAAATCTTAGGCGACAAATAAGATGTCACCATAGTCGCCAGACATCACTCTCCTATAGAGACCGACCGCCCTGCCTTTGGCGCGCGTGAATTGGTCCTAGCAGCTTCCTGAAAATGGCTGGTCATACTCCTTTTAAGACATTAAGCTCTGCGACTGATTTAAGCGAGCTTTATACAACGATGCTTTACATGCATCGATTATTTTGAGATGCTTGCTAAAAAGCGATGCTTTACATGCATAGAATACATACGATATTTTACGAATATCGGCTTCATAAATAACTCAGTTATTTAACCTAATAGCGTCACATGCTATTATTTGCGGCAAGTCTCATGACTTGGTTCGTCACACATGACTACTGTAACCTAGCTTGCGCGTGTTTGGTCATAATAATTAGGCAAGACCCAACAACTTGCTACATATTTTCTATAAAGTACTCGAGACATCAAACATGTCACAAACTAGGGGATGTTCATCAGGGTATTATTGGTCAGGCGGTTTACAGCGTATGCCGTGCAACACGCCCATTATGACAAAGTGTCAGGAAAGGCGGACAGTTAGTGGCAACAGAGGAGTAGTGGGTGTAAACTAACTCGTCTTCCCT
Source organism: Papaver somniferum (assembly GCF_003573695.1). Classification (NCBI taxonomy): domain Eukaryota; kingdom Viridiplantae; phylum Streptophyta; class Magnoliopsida; order Ranunculales; family Papaveraceae; genus Papaver; species Papaver somniferum. The sequence continues at coordinate 138,887,429 of NC_039360.1, read as the reverse complement.
CATAATAAGACGTGGTTTTCTACATTTTCACACGACCCCACTTCTCCATCACTCAACTACTCCCACTTCTATGAGATCAGGGTGCGTGCAACTATGACTGATATAAATAGATTTCAACCTACTTCAAACAACATGAGTTTTGGTTAACAACATAAGTATCCATAAAAACACCAAGAACTGATAGCTTACATTCCGCAAGCCAGTTCCGTATTATGATACAAGTCATAAAATATCCACACCTTCAGAGTTAACCATTCTGATCTCAACACCTTCTTCGCTTCCCTCCCTAAGATCAACCCTTAACCTTCACTTTGTGACCGAAGCAAGGCTGGAACAACCATTTCTTGGTTTAGGCCAGAATCGTACATATTGATCTCTCGAATCTAAAGTACTCTCGTGCAGTGCATTTGTTTAGGATTTAGATTCGTTTCTTGACGGCATTACCCAAATTTACCATTTCCAGCAGAATCAGTTTTTACCCCGAAATAATTGCAAGGATTTTTCCTTTTATTTCTAGTGAGAAAAGTTCACCTAGCTTCTCATTGTTCCACCTTTCGCCTGGATTTATCAAATCTTAAAGTCTTTTGGAATTGGTTTTTCTTTATCCGCAGATCTGGGAATTATGCCCGAATCAAGTATCCACTTGTCATCTTAAATTTTTATACTAGCCCCATATTTCACTTGCCAGACAAAATTGTCCTTGATTATATTTAAACCTTTTTGGATACTTGTCCAAATCCAAGATAGGTTTAAAGATCTGGTTGACTCAAAAGGGTGGAAATTCGGATAGTATTTAGCTCTCAGCAGTTGAGCCCATAATTAATCAGGTTTCAAGATTGATTTACTAGCTTGTTTAGTTAGAAGAGCCATATTGAATTTATGAGGATTTTTTATTCCCACCCCTCCTTGGGATTTAGATTTGCGCATACTGGTTCACCCTTTTATATAAACCCTTTTACCTTTTGAATTATCTTTATTTTACCCGAAATCTCGTTGAATACGATCAAGATGATCCAACGTAGTTTTAAGGCAAGACATTGCATTTGGTAAGTTGGGAAAACTTGAAGAATTGATTGAATAAGCACCATGTCGCCGTCCTGAGAAAATAAATTTGATTTCCAATCTTGCAGGGTAGAATAATATTTTTGTAGAAGTGGTTCAAAATTTTGGTTCATGTTTTTATCAAAGAAGAGCGAAGTTCCAAGACACCCATCTTTTTTGGTCATGAGTGGGACTTTCAGAATTTTTGCTATTATATTACCTTGTTTGGGATGAATCCAAGGGGCAAAAGTAAATTCCGTATTTTTGGTAGTTCACTGTTTGTCCCATGATTTCATCAAAATTCGATAGGATATCAAGCAGATATTTGGCTTCCCAAATACGCTCTTGTGAAAAGAAAGCAATCATCTACAAAAAATATATAGGTGAGTAATATTCGGATCTTGACCATTAATTTTTAGTACAAACTTTTTTTTTTTAAGAGATAGCTTTATCTAGGAGTCTATATGTAATTTTCATGTTGTTAGAGCATTGCTCGGTTGAACCCACCAAGTGTTGGTATGTCAGGTTTGGTTTTCATATTTTAGTATCAAAACTCAATTAGAGTCGCTTGATTAAATGTACTAGAGACCAAATTCGTTTAGGTAAGACTAGAAAGTATAGGCATGTTGAGACATACAAGTATTACTCTGAAGACCTGAAGATCGTGAAGACGTATCGACTACAACGAAGACATCATCCTTCCGCTTGAGGTATTGTGATACTAACTTGACTTGATTCCATTACTATCTTTTCTTTCAAGTTGTTTAAGATTGAAAACATAACATGAGAGGTTATATTTAATATTCCGGTATTAGACTTGGTCATTTTAGTATGATTAAAGTGTCAAGGATGAATATTTGATTATGAAGTATAACGTTTATCTGTTAAACTTCGTAAATGTGACATCGACGTAATCTAAGTAACTCGTTACTTTATTGTGTATTGGATATAGGTGTGATTTCATCCTAAGAAACTATGTTTGATTACATATGTTTAAAGGAAGTACATATTTGAAAGGAAATCAATAGGCGTTTTGATCCGGTTTTCATTGAAAATCTATTTGACGACCAATTCAAACCTAAGTAATAACTTTGGTAGAAACGATCTTGATTTATGTTGAGAACTTTGTAGAACCAATCTTTACCTAGTTTGGGATATGCGGTAGAACCGATCTTGACTTATGTTGAGAACATTGGTAAAACCGATCCTTACCTATTTTGGAATACATGGTAGAACCGATCCTAGCTATTGTTGGGAGTCATGGTAGAACTGACCGAGAATTGGTAGAACCGATCTTAACCTATGCTAGGAGTCATGGTAGAACCGGTCCCAAGAGAAAAACCGATCCTTCATATTCACATATTACTTTACGGCTTGTGTCAGTTTGGATTGATCTTACCCAACGAAGGAGTTTACTTGTTCAAACGGAAGAGCCTTTGTCATAACTATACGAATCTTTTTCTAAAATATTTTGGGTGTAGTTACCAAACAACTTTGTTACTTTAATGTTTGGAAGACGATCAAAAGGAGTTGAGTGTGTTAGAGCATAGTTCGGTTGAACCCACCAAGCGTTGGTATGTCAAGTTTGGTTGTCATATTTTAGTGAATCAAAACTCATTTTAAGAGTCGCTTGATTATGTACTAGAGTGAACTTCGTATAGGTTAGCTTGAAAGTATTAGGATATGAGACATTACAAGTATTGCGAAGACTTGAAGAAGTGAGGAAGTAAGAAGCTACAACAACAACATCATCCTTGAAGTTTTCAATTCTAGAAAACTAATTGAAAAAGCGGGGGTACAACAACCTCACCCAATATTTCTATTAGCAATCTGTATGGACAAACTCCAATATACTTTCAAGAGAATCAACCAGACTCAATCTTAATAAAGTATGTTAGAGCATAGCTCGATCAACCTCGCATGCGTTGCTATCTCAAGCATGTTTGTCAATGTTATGATCAAAACTATAAGTCTTGATTTCTAGACTACATAGCTAAGTCTCAGACTAGTTTAGATTACAAAACCATGTATTTCTTGAACCGAAGTTTTCGAACTTTGTTGATCAAGATAAATCGGGAGGATTGTTGAATTGGCTTGCCAAGTCCGCGAACCCAGTCCGAAGACTCAGTCCGCGAACTGTCCGAAGTTCTCGACCGAGAATTTCTGCTGGGATTTTCCGAAACTCGTTTGTGTGCTTAGTCCGCGAACCCAGTCCGCGAACTGGCGGAAGTTCTCTTTCCGAGAATTGCTGCTGAGTTTGGAAAACTCAACCGATTAACTTAAGTCCGCGAACTTGTTTGTGAACTTAAGAGGTTATGATCTAAAGATGTGCTCTGAACATGAAACATTAAATTACTAAGGAATGCTTTATGCAAACCGTGGCTATAATGTTCATGATCCGATTCAATCGAATCGAATCATATTAGTTTCAATTGTGTCTTGTGTAGTTACATAAGATCTCATAGCAATTGAACCACTCTTTAACTAGTTCATTTGAGTCACTTGAACAAGTTATGGTGAACAAGAACAAGGTTAATATGAGATGCTCATATGGTTAATCTTTTGGGTTACTATGTTGAACCAACATACACGTACACATTTGAGCATGGTTTTCACGAACCTAGTGAACATCTACCCAAGTGTGCGTGACAAGCTAAGTTTTCGATCTAACGGTTGAGAAATATTAGCTTGAATCTAAATCAGGTTTTCATCTAACGGTAAATAAGGATTACTTTGTAACTAAGGCAAAACCCTGATTTGAAGGCTATATAAAGGAGACATCTAGCATTGTGCAAAACTAATCCCCACACGTTTGTGTGCTACTAGTGCGCCCGCTAGAGTCGATCTCCATTAACCTTTGATTTTCTTCTCTAAAATCAGGTTAACGACTTAAAGACTTCATTGGGATTGTGAAGCCAGACCGATATTACTTTATCGTAGTTGTGTGATCTGATCTTGCATCTTCTATCGTACGAGTACAACCGATTGATTGGATTGAGATCGTGAGAGTTCTCCAATAGGAAAGATAAAGAAGTCACAAACATCTTCGTCTCACTGTTTGTGATTCCTCGACAAACCTCCTGTGTAGTCAGGAAGGATTGTAGAAAGGTGATTGATTAATCTAGGCTGTTCTTCGGGAATATAAGACCGGATTATCAATTGGTTTCTGTTCACCTTGATTTTATATCAAAATACGGAACAAAACCTAGGGTTTATCTGTGGGAGACATATTTATCCTTTTATAGACTTTTCTGTGTGAGACAGATTTGTTTATTATCAAGTCTGTGATTTTGGGTTACAACAACTCTTGGTTGTGGCTGAGATCGGCTAAGGGAATCAAGTGCGCAGTATCCTGCTGGGATCAGAGGCGTAGGAGTACAACTGTACCTTGGATCGGTGGTAGACTGATTGGGGTTCAACTATAGTCCAGTCCGAAGTTAGTTTGCAGTAGGCTAGTGTCTGTAGCGGCTTAATACAGTGTGTATTCAATCTGGACTAGGTACCGGGGTTTTTCTGCATTTGCGGTTTCCTCGTTAACAAAATTTCTGGTGTTTGTGTTATTTCTTTTCTGCATTACATTTTATATAATTGAAATAATACAGGTTTTGCGTTCGTGATCATCAATTGGAAATCCAACCTTTGGTTGTTGATTGATATTGATTGATCCTTGGACATTGGTCTTTGGTACCGTCTAAGTATTCCTTGTATTTGATAAAGACTCGCTAATGTTTTTAGCTTGAGTAAAAACCAAATCAAGAAAGAGATATTAACTCCTCGAGATACTTTTATCTAGATTGAGTCTGGATGTCTAGTTGATTCTCTAGCAAAGTATTTCGGAGTTAGTCCATACAGATTGCTAAGAGAAATATTGGGTGGTGTTGTTAGACCCCCGCCTTTTCAATTGGTATCAGAGCAGGCAAACACGTTTAAGACCTCATCAGTGTGTGTTTGTAGCGATCTGACTCTATGGACAAGAGTACTATCTCTGATAACGCAACATCAGTTCATGGGTATTCAGATAAGCTTCAGAGATCTGAAACCTTTGAGAAAAACTCCTCCTCGTCTCCTTCTGCCGAATCTGCATTCAACAGGAAAAAATCTCTTGATAAACAGTTGGATGATCTTTCAGATGACAGTGATTCAAAAGAAGAACAAAGCGTTGATGAGGAAGTTTCTCAATACATCATGTTGTGTAATTATGAATTAAAAGAAACAAAGACAACTGCTTCCCTGAGAAAATTCATGGGTCCTCTCTATCAAGAAAACATAAAATTGAGAAAACTCTTCAAGGGTTATGATGGTGGATACAAACTATTACAATCTACCGTTAAAGATCATGAAGAAGAGGTTCGCTCAAAAAAAAACTGAATGCGATAATCTTCTTCGTAACCTCGGTGTGTTAAAAGAAAGGCTTGATGAAACTGAAGCAAGATACGAATCTCAGCGTAAATGGTTCAAGGACAAAGAACATCAATTTCTTACCAAAGAAAAATCCTTGAAAACTGAACTTGCGGCTGCGCTTGAAAAGGCAAAATCTCTGGGGAAAAATCTGAAGAGAGTCAACACTATCTCTACAAAACTGTCTTCTATGCTGGGAGCCTGTAAAGAACATCATGATAAACATGGTCTGGGATATAAAGGAATAGACGCTCCTAACAATGTTAAGACTAAGTTTGTTAAAGCTTTTAATATTTCTCCATGTGAAGAACCTGTGCCAGCTTGTAAAAACAAGGAGTCTACTTCTTCTAAAACATCTCAAAAGAGAACTACTGAACGTAAGTCCTTCAACTGCTATTACTGCGGAAACAAAGGACACTCTGAGCGAAGGTGTCGCCTTCGGATTAGGAATGAAAAACTTCACAATATTCTTACTTGGATGTCCAAAGAAGTTTTTAACCTATATCACAGATTGGATATAGGGCTGGGACATACTGTGATAGGGCTTTTCCTAATTATGTATTCAAACCGAAGGATACCTACAATGGTGGAAGGAAAGGCAACAAAAGTGTGACAGGTGCTGTAAATCAGTCTGGAAGGAGAAAAAGGAACAGGAGAAAGAAAAACGAGTCAAGTTCCTCTAATTTTCTCAAAAAGGACTGTGAATCCAAGACTTCCAATTCATAATTCTTACATGTCAACAATCGAGTCTCTGATCTGAAGATTCACATAAACAGACTGAGACGGAATATCAAGAAAACGTGGAATGCTGTTAAACCAGGTACTTCTAAATCTTCTCTTGATAATGCTTCTTCAGCTAAACCAGGTAGTTTGTTAAATACCGATGAAAAGGAAAAAGAAGAAGTGAATAATGATGAGCAAGATGCTCGTCTTATTACAACCTGACATGTTCGTGTTTCATCTCTTTTTAATTTGGTCTTGATAAAAAGGGATGCTCATGGTTCTCAGGATTTTCTTCTTGAGAAAACTGCCAGGACTGTACTGCATTCAATGTTACTTTATTCCGTTTGCTCCTCAACATCTATTTTCTTTGGGCTTCTTTGGTCTTTCATAGGCCCGTTTCTCTAGCACACGCACCAACCCTCACGAACATCTTGTTTCCCAGGGTTTGATGGAATCCCTTATATTTATAATGTGTTCCAGAGGTGCAACAAGATTTTCTAAAAGTCTTTGTGGTGCACAAGGGAGGGAAGTAACAAGGTTGATGATGTTGAGCTTTGTCCTATTTACATCTCCTGCTTTCATGCTCTTGATCATGAAAACGAAGACAAACTTCCAGTTCAGATTTCTTCACAACTGGTAGGAAATCTTCTTGGAGACTTTAAGATCGTTCGCGAACAACTTGGTATCGCAACACGTAATCTAGACTACCTAAAAGACGAACTAAGGAAGGCAACTGAGGAACTTGTTCATGTTCAATCCCTGGTTGCAGACAAGATTTAGTTTGATCGTCTTTGTTTTGGTTTATATGCGTAGGATGTCTTCTTTTTGGATTAGTAAAAAGAATAACTAGTGCTTTGAATAGCGATGATTGTGACTACACATAGCTATTTTTGTTTTCATCTTCTTGTGTTATTTTTTTAGGTTTATTGGTATTAAATTCTAAAATTTTTTGGAGGATGATGTTTATTGCAGTATTTTAATGGTTTGAGATATTGCAATATTTTTATGGGATATGTATTGTTTACGTCCGTGAACTTGAAGGTCCCATATTGCAGTCAAAAGTAAAGTCGTTCATGAATCGGTATTCGTATTGATGAAAGGACGAATGGACTTTTGACATATACAAAAGTTATGCCTATGCAATCATGTATTTGATGGAAAATAGGATAAAATCTTTTGTTCGACAAGGATAAAGTCTATTATGTCGTTATGATGGAAAATAGACTAGATCCTTGTATATTATCCACGGTATTGATCTTTATTGATCCATTTTATTATGTTTTACCGTGAAGGCTCCATTGTGTGTTTTATGTTGAGCACCGTACAACTAAGTCGATTTACCTTGGCTTTGTTGGTTGTTCCATAAGATGTTATATGTCGAGCATTAGAAACTAAATTAATCAACTAGTTTGGTTATTTAGTTAGTACTCCATAAGTCTTCTTTCTTATGTTGAGTACATGTATGGTTAAGGTTGTCATATTCTATGATGAACTTAGTCGGGGTTCCTTAAGTTCTCTTATGTTGAGCCCAAAATAATTAAATTGATTACTTCGGTGATTATTTTGGTTGTTTGTATTCCAATTATATTAATTATAGGTTCTCTTGTAATTAATCTAGTTGAGTTTTCATATATTCCACAAGTTCTTGTGTTGAATATATGAACATCTACACTATCATGTTCTTTGGTTAATGTAGTCATATATTCCGTAAGGTTTTCCTTATGTTGAGTATTTGAACGGTTAAGTTAGTCATCTCTGTATGATTGAGTTAGTAGTAGCTCTGTGAGTTTACTTATGTTGAGCACTTTCAATTAAATTGATCACTTTTGTGGTTTGATTTAGTTGCGTATTCCAATTGAATTAATCATGGGATTATTTGTGGTTAATTTGGTTGAGCTTTGGATATAGAAAATCATTCCTATGGTTTTTGGTGTCCAATAAAAAATCCTTCTTTTCTTTCGAAATTAAGGTCGCTCTTGTTGCTCTCTCGGGAATGACATCAAATGGGGGAGAGTTCTTTTGAACTTGTGCTTAATGGTAATATCTTGCGGGGAGTGGGGCTGTGGAATTTTATAGGGGTTATCTTGTATCTTAAAACTCCTTGATGAATGTTGTTAGCTTCGGCTATTAGATTACATCTAAATTAAGTTGGTATGTATTTTTCTTTTGGTCATGAAATGTCTTTTGTGGAAATTTCATTATGATCCCATTCTTGTACCTTTGCCAAAATTATTGACAAAAAGGGGGAGAAATATTATAGTTCACACTACAAATACATATGGTTTTCGGATCATTGTGTAAGGGGGAGTGGTTTCCATGATCGAGATGGAGTATTAACTAAGGGGGAGTGATACATATCACCGTAGTATTATTGTTAAATTCGTGATACAATTGGACTTTGATGTTATATAATAATACTATGACACTGTATAATAATGATCGAGAATCTCGATTTCTCTCATTGTTATAGCTACAGATCTTCAACAACGATGGTGCTAAACTTACAACCTTTGGGATCATTGGAGTACTTGGAAGGACGAAGATTTCAAGGAACGTTGAAGATTAGACTATGGAATAGGAGGCACTAAAGTTTATCTTTTTTGTATTCCATATGTATTAATAGTTCTGTCACTAAAATTGACAAAGGGGGAGATTGTTAGAGCATAGCTCGGTCAACCTCGCATGCGTTGCTATCTCAAGCATGTTTTTCAATATTAGTGATCAAAACTATAAGTCTTGATTTCTAGCCTACATAGCTAAGTCTCGGACTAGGATAGAACAGTGTAGTTGAGCTCAAGGACTTCATGGCGATTCATCATACAACGACGAAGATCTATACAAGGAACCATGCAACTTCATCAACAAAAAGGTATGTGGAGACTTGAACTTATCTGTCACTCAAAAGTCTATCTCTTTTATCTCCTGTTTCTTATGAGACAAAATTCGTATGCTATATAGACTAGATCAAACACATTTGACATTTCGAGCTTAGCATTCATTACTTATCTTTTATCTCGGAATTGTGTGTTGGTAAAGCGTTTCGCTTTGATCAAGTTTATCTTCACCTAGTGACGAAAGTCATGAAAAGTTTCAATCACTTTGAGAATTGCTCTGACGTGAATCGGTCTGTGAATAACAGCTATATAGCGTCCTTTGAGAATGTCTCAATGATTGAAATGAGAGTTTAGATTACATAACCATGTATTCCTTGAACCGAAGTTTTCGAACTTTGTTGATCAAGATAAATCAGGAGGATTGTGGAATTAGCTTGCCAAGTCCGCGAACTGTCGGAAGTTCTCGACCAAGAATTTATGCTGGGATTTTCCGAAACTCATTTGTGTGCTTAGTCCGCGAACTCAGTCCGCGAACCCAGTCCGCGAACTGGCGAAAGTTCTCTTTCCGAGAATTTCTGCTGAGTTTGGAAAACTCAACCGATTAACTTAAGTCTGCGAACTTGTTTGTGAACTTAAGAGGTTATGATCTAAAGATGTGCTCTGAACATGAAACATTAAATTACTAAGGAATGTTTTATGCAAACCGTGGCTATAATGTTCATGAGCCTATTCAATCGAATCGAATCATCTTTGTTTCAATTGTGTCTTGTGTAGTTACATAAGATCTCATAGCAATTGAACAACTCTTTAACTAGTTCATTTGAGTCACTTGAACGAGTTATGGTGAACAAGAACAAGGTTAATATGAGATGCTCATATGGTTAATCTTTTGGGTTACTATGTTGAACCAACATACACGTAGACGTTTGAGCATGGTTTTCACGAACCTAGTAAACATCTACCCAAGTGTGCGTGACAAGCTAAGTTTTCGATCTAACGGTTAAGAAATATTAGCTTGAATCTAAATCAGGTTTTCATCTAACGGTACATAAGGATTGATTTGTAACTAAGGCAAAACCCTGATTTGAAGGATATATAAAGGAGACATCTAGCATTGTGCAAAACTAATCCCCACACGTCTGTGTGCTACTAGTGCGCCCGCTAGAGTCGATCTCCATTAACCTTTGATTTTCTTCTCTAAAATCAGGTTAATGACTTAAAGACTTCATTGGGATTGTGAAGCCAGACCGATACTACTTTATCGTAGTTGTGTGATCTGATCTTGCATCTTCTATCGTACGAGTACAACCGATTGATTGGATTGAGATCGTGAGAGTTCTCCGATAGGCAAGATAAAGAAGTCACAAACATCTTCGTCTCACTGTTTGTGATTCCTCGACAAACCGCCTGTGTAGTCAGGAAGGATTGTAGAAAGGTGATTGATTAATCTAGGTTGTTCTTCGGGAATATAAGACCGGATTATCAATTGGTTACTGTTCACCTTGATTTTATATCAAAATACGGAACAAAACCTAGGGTTTATCTGTGGGAGACAGATTTATCCTTTTATAGACTTTTCTGTGTGAGACAGATCTGTTTATTATCAAGTCTGTGATTTTGGGTTACATCAACTCTTGGTTGTGGCTGAGATCAGCTAAGGGAATCAAGTGCGCAGTATCCTGCTGGGATCAGAGGCGTAGGAGTAAAACTGTACCTTGGATCGGTGGGAGACTGATTGGGGTTCAACTATAGTCCAGTCCGAAGTTAGTTTGCAGTAGGCTAGTGTCTGTAGCGGCTTAATACAGTGTGTATTCAATCTGGACTAGGTACCGGGGTTTTTCTGCATTTGCGGTTTCCTCGTTAACAAAATTTCTAGTGCTTGTGTTATTTCTTTTCCGCATTATATTTTATATAATTGAAATAATACAGGTTGTGCATTCGTGATCATCAATTGGAAATCCAACCTTTGGTTGTTGATTGATATTGATTGATCCTTGGACATTAGTCTTTGGTACCGTCCAAGTATTCCTTGTATTTGATAAAAAATCGCTATTGTTTTTAGCTTGAGTAAAAATCAAATCAAGAGAGATATATTAACTCCTTGAGATACTTTTATCTAGATTGAGTCTGACTGTCTAGTTGATTCTCTAGCAAAGTATTTCGAAGTTAGTCCATACAGATTTCTAAGCGAAATATTGGGTGGTGTTGTTACACCCCCGCTTTTTCAAAGTATATCAAAGAGTTCTAATATCTTTATTTCACAATGTAATCAGCAAATCGAACAGATAAAAATCCGTGAGCCTGATTATTATGTAAAATAACTTGAACGGTACCAAAGACCAACGTTCAAGTGTCAATCTATGTAAATCAACAACCAAAGGTTGGATATTCTAATTGATTGATCTTAAAGCACAACATGTGATATTTCAATTATATAACAAAATATAATGCGGAAAAGAAATAACACAGACACTAGAATTTTTTTAATGAGGAAACCGCAAATGCAGAAAAACCCCGGGACAGATTGAACACATACTGTTGTTGATGGTGTATTTTAGTTCAGGGATAAAAATGTAAAACCAAATTTATGCGCTGACATCCTGCAAAGGATAAAGCCACTGATAAGTGATGAAAACTTCTTCACTTTACTAATTCACCTAGAATGGAGCATGTGGCAACAATCCCACTATTCTGTGAATTAAATATACAAAATTCATCCAGGTTGGATCATGTAGCAACAATCCCATATACCCTGTGAATTTATAGCATTATTAATTAATGCGCGATTAGCCTTGTATTTGTTGTGTTGTTCCCGCAGAACCCTCATTATTGGTGCGGCATGATGAGGCATGCACGAAATACCCGTATAGGCCACAACTCTAGGTGTGTTATACTAGCCCGATTGAGCCTACATCTCTCGGTGTGTTATACTAGCCCGATTGAGCATACATATCTCGGTGTGTTATACTAGCCCGATTGAGTCTACATCTCTCAGTGTGTTATACTAGCCCGATTGAGCATACATCTCTCGGTGTGTTAAACTTGCCCGAATGAGCATATTTGGATTTGGAATGTCCATATCAGTCTTAGAAACAATCACGATTACGCAAGTTGGCCGCATAATTTAACCATCCTAGACGATCCTCAGCAGGAGCAGGCTACCACCGGAATGACCACCAGCGGGCCCGCTTATGCTCTGGTCGGTCGAATACCTACCATGCCTCCCAAACTACCACCGAACACCATCCTGAAGTTAGATGTCCAGGCTGGTATAGAGCGGCTTGGAGGAGCCGTACGAATAAAGGCCGCCTACGGCAGTCTCAAATTCATCACGCCTGTCCAACTTCACCGGCATGGTTGGACGGAGTGGAGGTTGGACAAGCGTTGTCATGCACACCGGCGGACCCTCTTTACACCTGCATAATCGATCCTCCCCTGACCTAGCCACATAATCACGTACGGTTGCCCGAAGTTCGGCCGGCGTGAGGTTTAAAGGGTCGTAGGAAATTCCACTAAAGGTCTCAAATTGATCACGACCATCCAACTTCACCGGCATGATTGGATAGCTTAGATCGGACCCATAACCCTCAGGCAGGTATTGGCATGTTCACCACCGGCCCAATGTGGGCCCCACATGGTCGGCCTCCCCAAAGAGAAGCGTGGGTTGCCAATTTGTCCAGCTAAATTAGCGTGGACATGAAACCCTAATTAGGGTTTACGGCACATCACATGTGTCGCAAATCAGTCACAACCATCCATCTTCGCAGGCATAGATGGAGGGTGTAGATGTAGATTCAAAGGGTTCCCAAGCATGTCAATATAATCACCATGGGCCTGTCTACATGTGTGACCAATCGGCCAAGACCGACCATGGCTAGGCGCCTCGATTCGTGCGCCCAAACTAGGCATGGTCTTGCGGTTCCAATTGCAAACTGATCTCGACCACTCAACTTTGCCGGACAAATTGAGTGGCTTAGATCACATCTCCATGAGACAGTGAGGTACGGACGTGTACACCGGCATGCCGTCTACACGCATGACCGATCGATCTTTCCAAAAACGTGTCCCATGCTTGGATTCGACCAAGCTAAAGGTTGGTGTTTGAGCACCTCCTAAACCCTAATCCGATGGTCGCAGATGTGGGTCGCAAGTCATCTTGTCCGTAAAACTTCGCCAGCTTGGATGGATAGCCTAAGACAGGAGTTAGGAGACCAGTGAGGCATCACCAAGATTACCATCCACCACTCTTCCACACGAAGTGGTCGTCCAAGTCATGGCTTACCTGTACAGCCTCCAAACGATCACTCGAAGATGGCTGGACGTGATGCTATTTTAAGATGCTTAATCCGCGACTTACTCCATTAAGCCTTAAAACAACGGTGCTTCATACATGTTGAATATATTCGATGCATTACATGCATAGAATACACACGATATTTCATAAATATCGAATCCCTAAATAACTTAGTTATTTAATCTAGCATCACATGCTACTCTCTGTGGGCCCCACGATCCACACACTCGAGACATTAATGAAACTGGGGGATACTTACTGGGGTATTGGTCTGGCGGTTTACAGCGTGCAACGCACAACGCGCCATCACAAGAACGTGTCAGGAAGACATGGACGATCAGTGATGATGGGAGAAGTGGGAAAGACTAGTCGTGTGACACTAACACACACAACTCCACTACTCCATCACTCCACTTCCTCCACTTCCCATGAGAGACGTGGGTAAGGCTCAATAACTTGTATAAATAGGTTCTCCTCCCTATTTCCAAAACAGGACAAGACAGAAAACCTAGTGTTGATGCAATCGTATTCAAACACCAGAACTGATAGCTTACACTCTGCAAGCCAGTTCAATTTTTTTGATACAAGTTGTACACAACCAACACCTTCACAATATCAACACCTTCTTCGCTTCCCTCCCTAAGATCAACCCCATCTCCTTCACTTTGTGACCGAAGCAAGTATGGAACGACCATTTCTTGGTTTAGGACAGAATTGTACAGATTGATTTCACGAATCAAAAGCACTCCCGTGCAGTGCATTTGTTTAGGGTTTAGATTCATTTCTCATCCACACACCCCAAATTACCAAAACCAACAGAAATAGTTTTCACCCATAAACCACTGTATTAAGCCGCTACATACACTAGCCTACTAAAAACTAACTTCGGTCTGGACTGTAGTTGAACCCCAATAAATCTCACACTGATCCAAGATACAGTTGTGCTCCTTACGTCTCTGATCCCAGCAGGATACTACACACTTGATTCCCTTAGATGATCTCACCCACAACTAAGAGTTGCTACGACCCAAAGTCGAAGACTTTAACAAACAAATTTGTATCACACAGAAAAGTCTACGAGAATAGATAAATCTGTCTCCCATAGAAATACCAATGAGTTTTGTTCCGTCTTTTGATAAATCAAGGTGAACATGAACCAATTGATAACCCAGACTTATATTCCCGAAGAACAACCTAGTATTATCAATCACCTCACAATAATCTTAATCGACGCGACGAAAGAAGATATTATGGAATAACAAACGATGAGACGAAGATGTTTGTGACTACTTTTATATCTTGCCTATCGGAGTTATTAATCTCAAGCCAATCGTTATGATTGTATTCAACACGATAGAATCAGCAAGATCAGATCACACAACTACAAGAAAGTAGTATCGGTTTGGTTTCACAATCCCAATGAAGTCTTCAAGTTGTTAACCTACAGGGTCTCCATAAGAAACCTAAGGTTAAAGGAGAATCGACTCTAGCTTATAAAACTAGTATCACACAGAAGGTGTGGGGATTAGGTTTCCCAGTTGCTAGAGTTCTCCTTTATATAGTCTTTCAAATCAGGGTTTGCGATCAATGTTAGCTTAGTAACAAAGCATTCAATATTCACCGTTAGATGAAAACCTGATTAGATTCAAGCTAATGTCTTTCAACCATTGAATCGAAAACTTAACTTGTTACACGCAAATGAAATGCACGATTTTAGGTTTGTGTAACCGTACCCAAACATGTACATTTGTTGGTTCAACAATAGTTAACCAAGTGGTTAACCATATGAGCACTTTCATATCAACCATATTCTTCTTCATCATAACTAGTTCAAATGACTCAAATGAACTAGTTAGAGAGTTGTTCAATTGTATAAATCTTATAAAAGTATACAAGACACATGTGAAGCAAAAATTTGATTCACTCGAATCTGTTCATGAACTTTATAGCCACGGTTTGCAAAATGCATTCCTTAGTTAATATAAATATAAGTTCACAAATAATCGTCTTTAGATATAACCAACTCAAGTACGCGGACGTAGTTCGCGGACTTAAGTTCCCGGAAGGAGTTCACAAACTCCAGCAGATTTTCTCGGGATGAGAACCTCTGCCAGTTCGCGGACTGGGTTCGCGGACTGAGTTCACAGCTCTTGTTCCGGTTTTCCTGATCAACAAAGTACGCATACTTTGGTTCAAGGAATAAGGACTTATATATATATATATATATATATATATATATATATATATGTGTGTTGTCACACAATGCTTATATCCAATAATGGTTATATAATCTAAACTCTCATTTCAATCATTATAACATTCTTAGAGGACGTTATATAGTTGTTATTCAAAAACTATTTTTCGTCAAAGCAATTTTCAGAGTGATTGAAACATAACATGACTTTCGTCACTAGGTAAAGATGAACTTGGCCAAAGCGAAAGCTTACCAACACGTATTTCGAAAAATAGATAAGCGAGATAAACTCTGCTCGAAATAGCAAATGTGTATAATCAAAGTCTATATAGCAAAACGATTTTTGTCTCAAGATAGGAGATAGAGTACATAGACTTTTGAGTGATAGATAAGTTCGAGTCTCCACATACCTTTTAGTCGATGAAGTTCCACCGGTTCCTTGAGTAGTTCTTCGTCTTGTATGATGATTGCCATGGAGTTCTTGAGCTCAACTACACTTACTATCTTAGTCCGAGACTTAGCTATAGTAGACTAGAAATCAAGACTTATAGTTTTGATCACTAACATTGACAAACATGCTTGAGATGGCAACGCATGCGAGTTCGACCGAGCAGTGCTCTAACAATCTCCCCCTTTGTCAATTTTAGTGAAAAACTATCAATACATATGGAATACAAAAATAAGTGAATTAACTTTTGTAGCTCCTATTTCACATGCCTAATCTACAACATTACTCAAAATCTTCGTCACTTCCAAGTACTCAAATGATCCCAAAGGTTGTAAGTTCAGCATCATCGTTGTTGAAAATCCGTAGCTATAACAATGAGAAAACAAATATTCTCAATCATTGTTATACGGTGTCATAGTATCATTATACAACATCAAAGTTCAATTGTATCACAACTTCGACAATAATACTATGGTGATATGTATCACTCCCCCTTAGTCAATATTCCATCTCACATGGAAACCACTCCCTCTTGCATAGTGATCTGAAGACCATATGTATTTGTAGTATGAACTACATATTAATTCTCCCCCTTTTTGTCAATAAAATTGGCAAAGGTACGAAAACGGGATCCTAATGAAATTTCCAAAAGAGACATTTCATGACCAAAATAAAGCACATATCAACTTATTTAGATGCAATCATATAGCCGAAGCTAAATATTTTCATCAAGGAGTTTATAAAGATACAAGATAAGCCCTATAATATTCCACATCCGCACTCCCCACAAAGATTTGGAAATTAAGCACAAGTTCAATTAAGAAATCTCCCCCATAGTATGTCATTCCCGAAAGAACAACAAGAGCGACCTTAATTTCAAAAGAAAATAAGGATTTTTTTGGAAACAACACACTAAAAAGAACCTGACAGAAAATCAACCTACGGAAACAAATGCAGAATTGAAGTAAACACTTACTGGAGTTCCAAACTCAATTGCCCAAAAGATCGAGATAAACACAGGGGCAAGAGTCATGGAAACAACTAATGAACCAAAACAATATCAATAGACTGCCATAAGTGTTGAAATGTAGCAGTGTCTAATGGTTTGGTTAGAATGTCAAATTCCATATTTATGATACCATTTTCATAGAGATCTCGAATAAAATGGTACCTTATATCAATGTGCTTTGTTCTTGAGTGCTCAATGGGATTCTCAGTGATTCGAATCGCACTAGAGTTATCACAAAAGATCTTCATTATTCCAGTATCAATTCCATAATCAGCCAGCATTTGTTTCATCCATAGAAGTTGAGTGCAACATGACCCAACAACAATATACTTTGCTTCGCATGTAGACAGGGATTGTGAATTCTATTTCTTGCTATGCCAAGCCACAAGATTCAGTCCTACATAGTAGAATCCCCCTGTTGTACTTTTTCTGTCTTCTACACATCCTGCCCAATCAGCATATGAATAAGGAGAAAAGTCAGTGTTAGTATCAAAAGTGTAGGATAGACCATACTCGACAGTGTGATTGACATATCGTATGATCCTTTTTGCAGATGCAAGATGAGACTCCTTTGGATTAGCTTGAAATCTAGCACAACAACCAATACTAAAAGAAATATCAGGTATAGTGGTTGTAAGATATAAAAGGCTACCAATAATATATCGATATAATTTTTGATCCACTTTTACTCATTTCTCATCTCTGTGCAGTTTACCAGTAGTGGGCATAGGTGTCAGTTTTGGAGTTGACTTATCCATATCGAACCTTGATACAAGATCCTTTGCATATTTTTCTAGGGATAAGTAAATTCCATCCTTATGTTGTTGAATTTGTAATCCTAAGAAGAACTTCAATTCACCAACATTGCTCATTTCAAATTCTTTAGCAAGTGAAACTTGAAAATCTTTTGTAAGCTTCTCAGAAGTTGAACCATAAATGATATCATCTACATAGACTTGAGAAATGACAACATCTTTCCCACTCCATTTGGTAAACAAAGTTTTATCATCTCCGCCTCTTGAAAAACCTTTCCTAATAAGAGAGGTGGTAAGTTTTTCAAACCAGGCTCTACGTGCTTGTTTTAACCCATATAATGACTTGTTGAGCTTAAGAACATGATCTGGGAAATCAAGGTTTTCAAAGCCTTTAGGTTGAGAAACATAGACTTCCTCCTTTAAAATTCCGTTTAGGAATGCGGATTTTATATCCATTTGGAACAGCTTAACCTTAAGAAAGCATGCATGAGCTAATAAAAGTCTAATGGACTCAAGGAGTGCCACATGAGCAAAGGTTTCGTCAAAGTCGATACCTTCAATCTGTGAATATCCTTGAGCGACAAGTCTGGCTTTGTTTCTGAAAACTGTGCCAAATTCATCAGACTTGTTCTTGAATATCCATTTCGTACCAACAATATTAATATTGGAGGGACAAGGTACAAGTTCCCACACGTCTTGTCTTTGAAATTGATTTAACTCTTCATGCATTACATTCACCCAAAAGGGATCGCTAAGAGCCTCATCAATATTTCTTGGTTCTACTTGAGACAGATAACAACCAAAATTGCTAATATTTTGAAGTTGTCCTCTAGTCTTAGCTGTAGAATATCTTCCCCCAATAATACTGTTGGGATCATGATTCCTTTGAACCCAGAGGTGTCGTGGAGGGACACGTTCTTGTTCGTCAGGAGTAGCATGATCAGTGTTATTCTCCTCGTCACTAGAAATATCAGGATCAACAACAGTTGGGATGACTTCAACTGATTCTGGTATTTCTTTGACTTTCTCAATTGTCTCAGTTGGAGGCAATTCAACAGGAGGATTATCATGATGAAAATCACTAATATCGTCGATGATAACATTAGCAGATTCCATCATGACTTGGGTTCTGAGATTAAATACTCGAAAACCACGACTATCAGAAGCATAGCCAAGGAAGATACCTTCATCACTTTTGGTATCAAACTTCCCTCTCTGTTCTCGATCTTTTAGAATGTGACACTTAATACCAAACACTGTGAGATAGTGCAAGTTGGGTTTTCTACCGTACCACAACTCATAAGGAGTGTTTAGGGTTTTAGACCGTAGGTAGACACGGTTGATCAAATAGCATGTTGTGAAGACAGCTTCTCCCCAAAACCTTAAAGGTAAGTTTTTGTTATGGAGCATTACCCTGGCCATTTCCTGAATGTTTGTGTTTTTTCTTTTTGAAACTCCATTAGCTTGAGGAGCAATGGGTGGAGAATATTGTTAAATAATTCCCAGTTCGTCACAAAATTCAAACACCTTAGTGTCCTTGAATTCAGTTCCACGGTCGCTTCTAATTTTCTTTAGTTTGCGACCTTGTTCGTTCTGGATTCTATTAACAATAATCTTGAACTCATCAAGGGTTTCATTCTTATGAGATAGGAACGCAACCCAAGTGAACCTGGTGTAATCATCTACCATAACGAAAGCATACTTCTTACCAGCAACCGTGGGTTGTTGAATTGGTCCGAAGAGATCCATATGAATTAAATCAAGTGGAGCTTTAGTGAGAATATCTCGAGATGATTTATGGTGAACTTTTTTTTGTTTACCCTTTTGACAGGCCCCACATACACCTTCAATCTTTTCATTGATTTTGGGAACGCCTCTAACAAGTTCTTTGTTAATGATCTTAGTTAGAAGACGATAGTTGATGTGACCAAAACGCTCATGCCAAAGATGTGTAGATTCCACCTTGGTCAAATTGCAACAATTGGCTGAAATGAGTATCCAGAAGATAACAATTGTTTTTACCAAGAGTCCCCTGAAAAATTATTTTCATAGTTTTGTCTACAATGTCACATCCATTTGCATTGAAGACAACTCGATAGCCTTTGTCACAAATTTGACTAATAGAAAGAAGATTTGCAGTCATGCATTTTACGTATACTACATCATGGATTTCAGGAACGCCGGGTAGTTTGATCGTCCCTTCTTGCTTATGTAGCAACAATTCCCATCTCCAAATGTTACTGGTCCTTCTTCATAGTCGTTTGAAGAAAGAAACCATGTGAGATCACCTGTCATATGTATACTACATCCACTGTCAATAAACCATTGAAAGGACGATGTTGATTTTAAAGCAAAAGCACCCATACTATTAGTACTTTCCTGTTTAGGGTTTCCTCATAGTTTTGTACGTCCTTTTAGAGAAGCAATAAGTTGTTAAGTTTTCTTATAAAGATTACTTGTAACTTTTAGACTCTTCTGGAAGGACATACAAGTATGTTGAAAGTGATTGGAGGAATCACAAAACAAACATGGGCCAACACTTTTAAGTTCGTCTGAGAAGTTCTGCGTCATATCAGTTTTCACAACATCTGAACGTTGTTTATCATCTGATTTACGACTGTTCTTCAGAGAGGAATAACTGGAGTTATTCAGATCCATCAAAGGAATTTTGATAGGTTTCAAATCCTTAAGTATTGCAATTTCTGCAACAAGATCAGAGTTGATCCGAATTTGTTCATCCAACCTTTTCTGGAGAATAACCAGTTTATTAGAACTTATTCTACGATTGGTTTTTAAACCTGGTGAAGCGTTTCTAGAGACTTTACTGTCCGTAGAGTCAGATCGCTACAAACACAGACTTGTAAGGTCTTTAAACGTGTTTGCCTGCTCTGATACCAGTTGAAAAAGCGGGGGTACAACAACCTCACCCAATATTTCGATTAGCAATCTGTATGGACAAACTCCAATATACTTTCAAGAGAATCAACTGGAATCAATCTTAATAAAGTATATCAAAGAGTTCTAATATCTTTATTTCATAATGTAATCATCAAATTGAACAGATAGAAATTTGTGAGCATGATTATTATGTGAAATAACTTGAACGGTACCAAAGGCCAATGTTCAAGTGTCAATCAATGTAAATCAAAAACCAAAGGTTGGATATTCTAATTGATTGATCTTAACGCACAACCTGTGATATTTCAATTATATAACAAAATATAATGCGGAAAAGAAATAACACAGACACCAGAATTTTGTTAAAGAGGAAACCGCAAATGCAGAAAAACCCCGGGACCTAGTCCAGATTGAACAAACATTGTATTAAGCCGCTACAGACACTAGCCTACTACAAACTAACTTCGTTCTAGACTTTAGTTGAACCCCAATCAATCTCACACTGATCCAAGGTACAGTTGCGCTCCTTACGTGTCTGATCCCAGCAGGATACTACGCACTTGATTCCTTTAGCTGATCTCACCCACAACTAAGAGTTGCTAACCCAAAGTCGAATACTTTAATAAACAAATCTTTATCACACAGAAAAGTCTACGATAATAGATAAATCTGTCTCCCACAGAAATACCTACGAGTTTTGTTCTGTCTTTTGATAAATCAAGGTGAACAGGAACCAATTGATAACCCGGACTTATATTCCCGAAGAACAAGCTAGTATTATCAATCACCTCACAATAATCTTAATCGACGCAGCGAAATAAGATATTGTGGAATCACAAACGATGAGACAAAGATGTTCGTGACTACTTTTATATATTGCCTATCGGAGATATTAATCTCAAGCCAATCGTTACGATTGTACTCAACGCGATAGAATCAGCAAGATCAGATCACACAACTACAAGAAAGTAGTATCGGTCTGGCTTCACAATCCCAATGAAGTCTTCAAGTCGTTAACCTACAGGGTCTCGATAAGAAACCTAAGGTTAAAGGAGAATCGACTCTAGCTTATACAACTAGTATCACACAGGAGGTATGGGGATTAGGTTTCCCAGTTGCTAGAGTTCTCCCTTATATAGTCTTTCAAATCAGGATTTGCAATCAATGTTAGCTTAGTAACAAAGCATCCAATATTCAACGTTAGATGAAAACCTGATTATATTCAAGCTAATATCTTTCAACCGTTGGATCGAAATCTTAGCTTGTTACACACAAATGAAATGCACGATTTTAGGTTTGTGTAACCGTACCCAAACATGTACATTTGTTGGTTCAACAATAGTTAACCAAGTGGTTAGTCATATAAGCACATTCATATCAACCATATTCTTCTTCACCATAACTAGTTCAAATGACTCAAATGAACTAGTTTTTTTTTTCTAAATCATTAAATTTTATTACTGAAAAATGACTTAAAACAGTTACAAAAAACAGCCAGAGCATATACTCAGCTGTATATACAAAAATGAAACAGAAAATGAAATTCTAAGATATTACATTTTAGCAGAATCTAAAATACACCCCATCTTCATTTTCCAATCCACCAAGGAGCAGTGGTTTTGCATCATAATATTGAGTTTCACCTCTTTCCAATAAAACTCCTCTTTTGGCTAATGAATCTGCAGCGAAGTTGATTTCTCTGTATGAGTGTCTAAAACTAATTGAATTGAGTCTCTGGACAATATTCCTCCACCTATTCTCCACCACCCAAGGTATTATACCACTTTGAAATGCTTCTGATACTGCTTTTGAATCAAGGCTAAAGTATACATCAAGTAAAATTTGCCAAATAGCCCATTCACCTGCAATGATCAATGCCATCACTTCAGCTAAATAGTTAGTTGCTATACCAATACCACCTGAAGCAGCTCCAACACAATCACCATTTGCACTCCTTGCTATGAATCCAAAGCCTGCTTTTCCTAGATTGCCTTTAGAGGCTCCATCACAACAAATAAGAATTTGGTTTCTAGTGGGCAGTTTAAAGAAACATTGTTTAACTTCAATGCTTTTACTTGTCACCCCTGTAACACCAAAGAATAAGCATATATGAAGATCATACATGTTTCCCCACATCCTCCCTTTAATTCTGGCACTGCATTCCTTAGTAAAGCTCACAATTCTTTGTTGGAATCTTGTAATATCTGATTTTTCACCTTCATATATAATTTTGTTTCTTGTTAGCCATAATTCCACCATGACATTAAATGCGTGGATATACCATATCTCCTGAATTGCTGCACTATTGCTTATGGCAAAACTGAGAACTTCCTCAAATGATGTAGGATTTAAGAATTTAAAAACACCACCCAACCAATGCCATACATTCTCACTGAAATCACAATGCCATAATATGTGGTCCATTGTGTCTTGATTGTTCCCACGAAAATAACACTTAGAAACAGTTTGACATCCTTTTTTTCTGACTGACTCTTCTGTAGCATAAGCCCCTCTTAGGATTTTCCATAAATTTGCAGAAGTGTAAGGATGAATGCAAGGACTCCATACCTTCTTTGCCCAAGATAAAACTGGATATTTTGTCCTCACCAGATGAGCAACATTAGATACTGAAAATTTTCCTGTAAGATCTCCAGTCCATATTCTCTTGTCATAACCTGCACTTATTGCTGGAAGTTCTGCAGCTTCAAAATATCTATACATACATTCAGGAATGTGCCATTTTCCTTCTTGAATGAGATCTTCCACTTTCATATCAATATTTTGTTGCACATAACTATCCGCAGTATATCTTTCAATGAGTGCAGAATCCTTTATCCATTTATCCTTCCATACTGAAATGCTCTTGCCATCACCAACTAGCCACCTACTTCCTTCATTAAATTCAGGCAACGCCCATTTTAATCCTGGAAAAATAGAAGATTGTTTATAAGTATTACTCCATTCCCCATTTTTCTTCTTGTACTTTGCTCTGATGAAAGAAGTCCATTCCACCTCCTTTGTTTCTATCTTCCATAATAATTTCATCAATAGTGCTTTATTCATTATCTCCAGCCTTCTCAGACCAAGACCACCTTCTTCCACAGGAGAGTATTAACAACATCCCATTTAACTGTGACCAATTTGTTAACTGCAGGGTCACCATACCACAAGACCTTTCTAATTATCCTTTCACACTCCATGATTACAGTTTTTGGCCATTTGTAAACAAACATAATGTATATAGGCATACTGCATAACACAAACTTCACAAGAGTTAATCTTGCTGAAAAGGCAAGCAACTTACCCATCCATCCAGGCATCATTTTCTGCATCAGTTCTACAATCCCCCAAACTTGTGATGTTTTCACCTTCCAGGATTTAGAATTACACCCAAATATTTGTCTGGGAATTCAGATAGATTCATTTGTATAGCTTCTGCAATTTGTTTTCTTCTAATGTATGATACTCCTCCCACAAAGCATTTTCTTTTGCTCTTGTTAAACACTTGACCTGAAGCTAGTTGATAATTCATTAATAACCTCATAAGATTAGTCAAAGAATTTTTGTGCCCATTACAGAAGATGAAAATATCATCTGCAAATATTAAATGAGTTGGTTGAATACCTCCTCTATTCACCATTGCTTTTATGCTACCATCCTGCACCATATGAGTAATGTTTCTGCTTAGTACTTCTTCAGCTAGAACAAAAAGAATTGGATACAAAGGATCACCCTGTCTAAATCCTATTCCAACTCCAAAGAAACCATTAGGACCACCATTAATGAGCACTGATATTTTAGTTGATTCAAAAATAGTTCTTAACCAACTAATACCAACTTCAGAAAAACCAAATCTTCTAAGAACTTCAAACAGAAACTCCCAACTGAGTGAATCATAAGCTTGAGAAATGTCCAATTTAAGACCTACATTGCCACATCTTCTTTTGATATTTAGTTCATTTACCAATTCTGAAGCAAGCACAATTTTCTCATGAATATTTCTTCCTTTTATGAATGCACCTTGCTGAATTGAAATCATCCTTTCAAGAACTTTGCTGATTCTTGAAGTTATAATTCTTGTAATGATCTTGAAGTTGAAATTTGCTAATCCAATTGGTCTAAAGTGATCAGCTTTTTTAGCACCTTGAATTTTAGGGAGTAAAAATAAGAAATTAGAATTCTAACCTTTAGGTATAAACCTGCATCTCCAACAATACTGAATAGCCTCAATCAAATCATCACCTATTACTTCTTATGCAAATCTGTAAAAACATCCTGAAAAACTATCTGGACCAGGGGCACTATTAGCATCCATTGCAAAGACAACTTCTTTTATCTCATCTGAAGATGGAATAGCATCCAAGAAATTGTTATCATCATCATTCAACACTTTTGGGATAACTTTAAAAAAAAAATTCTGCAAACTCTACCTTTCTTGCTTCAAATTTCTTTTCATAATGAGTAACCAAAAGAAATTGTTTTTGGTCTGTTACTACAGTACATTCAACACCTTCCAGTTCACAAATATTATTGTGAGTTTTCCTTATTCTCATACAAGTATGGAAAAAAGCAGTATTGGCTCCACTTCTTTTACCCATTTTACTCTTGACTTAGCTCTCATCAATTCATTATATTACTTATAAGCAATTTCTTGTTTCCCCCTTGCAGTCACCAACTTATTTAGGAGTTCAGTATTTTCAGGGTCTGCATCAGACAATAGAGTTGAAGATAATACCTCCTCATCTGCTTGTTTGACTTTTACTCTCAAATCACCAAAAATTTCCCAATTCCAAATTCTAAGAATATGTTTCAGTCTTTTAAGTTTACCAAGGAAAACAAATGCTGGATTTCTATCACAATCTTCTGCCCATGACTCTGTAATTACTTTCAAAAAATTAGGATGTGAAGTCCAAATGGCTTGATACCTGAAAGGAATATTTCTTGGTTTTTCTATTTGTGTAACACCACCCAATAATGCTCCATGATCAGAAATTCCCCTAGCTCCAACTTTATAGCACCATCCATCATACAGTTCTAGCCATTTTGTATTGTAAAAAGCCTTATCAAGATCACAGAGGATTCTCTTCTTACCAGCTCTGTTGTTGCACCAAGAATATTTAATACCTGATCTTGATGCCTGTAATAGTCTGCAAGATTCCAGACAATTTCTAAAATCATTCATAGACACTAATAAAGGTTTTCTACCACCAACCTTTTCTTCATTACTCAGAACCATATTGAAATCTCCTATTACCATCTATGGAAGATTTCATTTCGCTCATTTCTATCAGTTCCTCCCACAACTCTCTTCTATCAATAGTAAGACATGCAGCATGAATTCCAATTACTAAAACTTCACAAACTTTAACAGTGATAGCTTGTTTAGTGGAAGAAACAATAATTGTGCATTCAATATAATGGTGCAGCTATGGCATACAAGGAACAATGTGATTTATGATGAGGAAGAGACAAACTTATGCAAGTTCACACAGAAAATCATTAGTTTCACCAGAGAATGTGCAGTAAGGATTAAAGGTACTAAATGGGGGAGTATGTATGATATGAAGATCACATCTTTTTTTGGTATCACTGGTTTATATGGGGCAAAACGATTTGCTGGTTTTCACGGGATTGAGGAGACGACCGTACGGAGGAGACTCCTTGAACCGAGCGAAATGTTCAACCTCACACATATGCGCTGCAAGAAGGGAGTGCTTTGAATTCGAGGGATCAATCTGTAGTACTCCGGCCTAAACCAAGACAATGGTCGTTCCAGAGTAAATTCGGTCACAAGAGAGGATGGGTTGATCTGTAGGAGGGAAGCTGAGAAATGTGTGGAATCAATGGTAATCAAAGATTGTAGGTGTGTTGTGAATTCTAAATAAGATAAGTTCTGAATGATTGAAGTTACTCAGTTGAGAGTAATTTCTCAATTGATGAAGTGTTGATCTCGTGTTGTATGTGAGACGTGAGATTCTTCGTTCTCCAGTCATGATTCAGAAACATATTTATATTACTGGAATTGTAGACACCATGATCCCATGAAGTGTGACAGTTGATGGAATCAAAGAGTGGGGAGGTGGAAATCGTGTTTGAAACCAGTTGCTCATCGTGCGGAGACTTGGTCGATTTTCCATCCACTACTTTGTTAACTCCTTCAATTGATTGCACGACTTGCTCACATTCCATCATGCGTATGAACACACGTGTCGTAGACCGCCAGACCAAAACCCTAGTTGATATCCCCCATGTGACATGATTGACGTTTGGTGGTTAATTAGTCAGTTGTTGACTTCATGACTTTATGGGACGATGAGTCCATGTATTTGCTGAGTTGAACATGATTTTGCAAAATGTTCTGAAGCTTATGAATTGAACGTGTCTGTTGAGACAGAGGTATAATTCTCACATTGATAGTTGAGGTGATCAAGTATTGCTCATTCGACGAATTGTTGAATATCGAGGGTTGAATCAATATTCCTTGGTTTGAGCAAATATTGCTCATCTGAGCAAGTGTTGCTCGTCTGATGAATTATTGGTAGCGTGACCTGAATAAAACATTAATTAGAATACTGGTAGGTAGTTGATCCGAGCACAATTAATATGAATACTGATCATGAGATCGTCGTAAAGTTATTAGTGTTCGAATCTGGAATTATGATCCTTGGACTCAGAAACCCTAATTTGATCAATTGATGACCAATTGATGATTTATTTCAAAATCAACCATGGGACGAAGGAGGGACCGGCTACATGGGATCATGGACCGACCATGAAGAGCCCATATGCTCATGTGAGAAAATACCAAGGTATCTTAAAGAGCTGGTGACTTGTTGATGAAAGAATGATTAAATGCTGGTTCAATCATTTCTCATATAATGCTCGTCTGAGCCTTAGGTGATAAAACCTAATTAATTATGAAGAGGTGAGGGACCGACCAAGGGGTCATGAAATCAGCCTTGGGTGGTCACGGGATCGACTGACGATCATTCCATGAAAATCCAAAATTATTTGGAGGAGTTTTGGACCTAATACGTGCAATTGCGCAAATTAGGTCAAATCATGAAAATACGTGGGACCGGATCATTGCGAGCCAAGGAGCCAACCCTGGTCGGTCAAGGTAACATGCTCACGTTCGTGTCTCGATCCTGAGAATTTTGATATTTTCTGGCGTGCAGTTGAGCATCCATTCGAGAAAATATGACAAAATTAGGGTTTTGCTGAAACTGAGGAAACTTCATGAGATGAAGGAAAATAATTATAAAATAAGGAATATGTGGCGTGGGACCGCTGGAGCCAAGGCATAGACCACGGTCCCATGGTGCCTTTTCTTAATTTTATATTATTTTTCATGATTTTATGAAAATATCATGAAATCAAGGAGTTTTGTTAAAATTAAGGAGTTTCCTTAAAGTGAAAGAGTTTCCATGGGATCAAGGAAGCAAATAATATTAAAAAATAATAAAATAAGGGCGTGTGGGACCGGCTGAGGCATGGTCGGCCGGCTGGGGCCCGATCCCGTACGTTTTTCCTAAATTTATGTATTTTAATGTATTTTTTTCCATGATTTGAAGGAATTTTCATAATTTGAGAGAAATACCATGAAATCAAGGAATTTCATGGGATCAAGGAAACCTTAAAATAATAATAATAAAATAATAGGGTATGTGGGACCGGTTGAGGCATGGCAGGCCGGCTAGGATACGGTCCCACGGGTTTTCCTAATTTTATATTATATTTTCCATGGTTTTGTGAAAATACCATGAGATTAAGGAGTTTTCATGAGTTTAGGGAAATAATAATAAGATAATGAGGAACCATGAGGTGTGGGGCCGGCTGGGATCAAGGCATGGACAGTTGGCCAATAATCACCGCCCCACAATATTTTTCCTAATTTTATATTATTTCCTTGGTGTGAAGGAAACACCACGAAATCGAGGAGTTTCCTCAAAACGAAGGATATTTGTTCAAATGAAAGGATTTTCATGAGATCAAGGAAAATAACAAAAAATATGACAAAAATATAAAACTGGCGTGGGATTGACCACGGCACGGCCGACCAGTCGGTGGGGCCATGCTCCCAGCGCCTTGGTCAATATTTTAAATATTTATTATTTTCCTTCCTATTTTGTATAGGTTCATCGTTTCGTCGTATTCTGAAATACTCGTTCGTGCGGTGATTGTTAGTGCATCATCGTTGAGTACACTTGCACCTTTTGAGCCGGGGCTTACTCAGAGGTAGCTCAGACGCCTGTGCGTTAAATATTTATTACTAACCCATGGAATTCTGCTGGGAAGAACCATAGATTTAAGTAACGAAATATTGCGAAAATATTTGTATATTTTCGGAAATTCAGTGGATGAATCCAAGAAATTAAGAATAATTAACTGATGGCTCTATACTAGCAGAGCAAGCTGTCTAGGAGCATTAATTATTCTGACATGAGCTTGCTGGAGCTTCATATCCTTTATATAGTCAAGGAAAACTTGTTTTTTGTATCCTGAAGACGTTATCGCTCTATACTAGCAGAGCAAGCTGTCTAGGAGCCGTCAATCTCGTAATTCTATATAGAAATGATTACTGAAGTGTTCAGTATTCATGAGATATGTCGTTGTCCAGCCGAGAGACTACATATCCGCATGTACTCTGAGAGAAAGTATTCTCAGTCAGAGGATTCGATGAGAGACCTGTGTCTCAATATTCACATCTGATTGCTGGATCAGGAGTTCGTATAATTATGGGTTTACGATTAGCCTTTGTCGAAAATCCACCATCTACATTAAGTCCCCTTCTTAGTGAGTAAAGCCGTGTTCCTCAGTCAGCATTGAATGGTGATTTTCCGGTCATAACAATATAAGTAATTGAACTTAGTTGTAAGTTAAGACGTTACCGGATTTTGATAGTACGAGCAAACCATGAATTGAATGAATATCCCAGTGGTATGATAGAGCATCGTCTAATGAGCATAAATTGGTGTTGAACCGCTGATTTGGATGACGGGACCCTGATCGTTTAGGATTCGCGGGCCGGGTCCAAATAAGGAAATGCTTATAAAATTAGGTTTTGGAAATAAAATTTGGTATAAAAGGAATTAATCCTTTTTTTAATTATTTTTCTACGACCAGCACCTTCATCACCTCTCCATCTTCTTCACGTGATCAGCAGGAGGAGAGAATTTTTTTTTTTGCCGGAGCATCACCGGCCGCCGCCGTCGTCCGATCACCGACCGGTCAGACTCCGGCCGGCGCCGACCAGGTAAGCGGCGAATTTTTTTCCAGATGTTATGAGTTTCATGATTTGTTCATACCTTGATCATAATAAAATTATATGCACGTGCATATATGAGTGTGAGTTTCGTTGGAAACCCTCGTTTTTGAAAACGTATGTTCGTTTGATCGTTAGTTTTGAAAACTAATAATAATCCCTGATTTAGGAGGGATATTTTTTTTGTAATATATGTAGACCTAGGTCCAGTGATAAAACTTAGTTTATGAGCTTTCATGTGAACCAAGGTTTTATCATAAAAATAGTGAATTTTCATGAAACCGAAATAAACCTTCGTTTTAGAGAATGACGATCATACGAAGGAAAAGTTTTTTTTTGTGTGTGGACCTGTGCCCAGTGATAAAATTTTGTTTATGAGCTTTCATGTAAATCAAAACTTTATCCTATAATGTGTGAGCTTTCACAAAATTAAAATAAACCTTCGTTTTAAATGATACGAAGGAAAAGAGATTTTTTTTTTTTATGTAAAATCGTGGGCTTCCACGAAAAATATTTTTGTAAACAAAACCGTGACATGCTCCACGGATTTTTTTTTTTGCGTGAGTTGTAACTCACAAAACGAAAACGTGAGTTATTGTTCCCGTTTTCGTAAATATGTATTTTCAAAAGCCAAGTTTGATTTCGAGTAATATTCAAAGTAAACAATTATTTATGATGAAATAATGTTTTAGTTTTCATAATTCCATGGTGAATGTTCACACAATAGAAATGTTCATGATTTCACGACAATCTGAGCTTCGTTTGCTTTTTGTAGGTTTCGAAGAAACGAACGAGTTTTGAGGTGTTAACTCTAGCATTACTATCACTATCGTTAGTGGAAGCGTAAAAGGTAAGAGTTAAGAATTACCATTAGATGCTGGTACTCCCTTGATTTATATCTGGGCGACATACTGAAGTAGACTGTAGTGTGAACTTTACAGGTACTCCGCAAAGATGTCCAACTCCCAAGCTAACGACACTCCAAGTGACGAAATGTGTATTGATGATGATACCTCCAGAGATGAGACATGTATGGATGAGACTTCCGTTGGCGAAAAAGAGGATGAAGCCTCTGGAATTAAGAATGTCCTGAATATATATGATGATGCATTTTTGGCAGAGGTTGAGCAGGAAACTGAGAATTATCTCAAATCTCCAGTGTATCGTCTTCTGGTAAATCCCAGAAATGTTACTCAGAAGAAATTGGTGACTCCTAAGACAATGATTCGGTTTTGTGTTGAACGAGGTATCTTCCTTGCATCAATCGTATAGTTTAAGCTTTCTCGACGACCTTTGGAAAAATTCTCTGGATGGGCGAGACATATGCTGGGTTTCCCTCATGTCAGGGCTATGCTCGATCAGGCGCAAGTGACGAGAGCTATTCAGGATTTTAGAGACTTATTCATTTTCCATGATGCGAGAGGTATTGTGGCTCTACTTGCTCGTTGGTGTATTCCCACTCACACCTTTATATGTAGATGGGGAGAGTTTACCGTTGCCTTAGATGATGTGGCTGCTTTGATGCATCTCCCAATCACGGGCAATCTCCCTGGGGATCTTTCAGATGAGGAGGCTGCGGTTTCTAACATTTTGGCAGCTGCAATGGAGGAAGTGAATAAGGCATCTGGCAGTAAAGGGTGCTATGCTCATTGGTTGACACGCTGGTGGCCAAAGGACGAGATTTCTGATAAACCCATCGACAGTATGTTACCCATTGCTGCTTTCTTATGTTTATGGCTGTCGAGAGACATATTTGAAGACAGTGGAAACTTGTTGAAGCCCTTCGTGATCCCCTTTGCTATCAAGATGGCTCAAGGTGAGCAACTCCCAATAGGTAGCCTGTTCCTGGGTTCTTTGTATTCTAACTTAGACTCCTTGGTTATAGACTCCAGTGTGTCGAATGGCTTTATGAAGATTGGGTGTTATGCCAATACGATGTTTCTTCAAGCTTTGATATGGGAGCACTTCAAGAATTGTGCGCCTATTCCACGTAATATTTTGCAAGGACCGAATGCTGATGCTCGTCACATTTTCTCCGAAAAAGATAATGTCAGGATCATACGTTGGTCTACAAAGCAGCCTCGGTCTAAAGCACGTGTCATTGATGTGTTGGATGATGAATCTGAGTTCAACTTCCGCCCGTGGGTGTCAGTTCCTGCTTATGTTTCCCAGCCAACAACTTTCAATACTGGAGAGAGTGTGATGTTGATGTCTGGTGCAAATCTGAGTGATGGAGAAAGATCTTTCATGTTGAGTTGCACCCCTGGTCGACTATATACGGACACTACACCAAATCAAACATTTTGTTACACAAATAAGTGTGATATCCGATTTATTATCACACTTATTAGTGTCATAAATATGGTGTTTTTCTTTTGTTACACATTAGTGGTCACACTAATAAGTGTGATTTTAATTAATTTAAATCACACTAAAAAGTATGTCAAATCTCTGACATATATAAGTGTAACAATTTAGGTAGTAATTAAGAAAAAAAAATATTTATTTTTGTTTCCCCACCCTGTTTTGGATCCATACACTCGCTTTCCTCAACCCACCATGTTATTACACGTGCATAATATTTAAAAATAGTACCCAATAAATTTAATAGAAATTAGATTAATAAAAAGAAATATGTTTCAACATCAACTAATATCCTAATACACTACTAAAACACTAAACAATAAAAACTAAAAATTATTATAAATTAAAACATAAACTCTACCTAATAGTACTTATCTATAGAAAGAAGTACACAAAGTTTAATTTGTAAATTGCAAACGTTTCTTATGCCACACTATTCAACCACCACCAACATACAAAGATAACTTATAGTAATAGTCATCATCTTGAGGAGGGTCCCAGATTGGTGCATAATCATCATAGACGCAGTCTATGCGAACTTTACTCTCGATCTTTTGGACAGTTCTGTGGTGAATAATAGTCATCACCTTGAGGAGGGTCCCAGATTGGTGCAGAATCATCGTAGACGCATTCTATGCGAGCTTTACTCTCGTTCTTTTGGACAATTATGTGGTGACAGAATTCACCTTCCAAACCGGTCACCGCATATCCAGCTGCAACTATTTTTCCATTCCTAGCAAACAATGAACCAAGATGAGGGCTTTCCTGGTTTTGATAATAATGATTTAAGTTAACACAAGCTTATCATTTGCATAAAGTTTCCATGGTGTTAGTCTAACTGTATCCAGTGTAGACAGCCAGCAAAGAAGACATCGTGATTACAACTAAAAGGGAGTGTTCAAGGATTTCAAATACCTTTAAAACCTGGCCAATTGCTTGCGTGAATGCGGATACTCCAGGTTTATTGAGTTGAATTAAAGCTGGAAGACTCAATAACCAACGCATGAACACATAACAATATGTAATCTGAGCTCTAAGAGAAGTAACCAGAATAAGCCTAAAGTATACATATATTTCTTAAAGGATACTGAACCAAGAGCTCTGACGTGATATTAGTGATTGGCCAAATTAATATATCAAAGACGATTATTAGAACTGACAAAAAGAAAGGCTTGAAGAAAAAACAAGAACTACTTGAATTCAACAGATTTAAATAATCTAATCCAAATGCATACCTAGACAAAGTGGCTTATATCTCATCCATGGTAGGTAAGCTAAATTCATTTTTCGCCAGGTTCTCTTCCTGCAATGATGGGAATTGTCCTACAAACAAATGAATATAAATATAAATGAATAAAAAAGAGGTCATCAGATATCATATGAAAAATATTTGCCATATGTGTAAACACGTTTCAGAGTAGGGATACAGGTAACTTTGTTTTAATTAAGAACTTACTCACAACCTCATAAAATCTTGTCTGATCCTAAGTACGCAACGCGCCAACACAATAGATGTTACCTGGCCAAGATTATGTATATCTAGCAATAGGCATACTTTAATTTAAAGATGAATTGACAAGATAGGTAGAGCATATTATCTATCCTCTTGATATGAACGAAAAACATATCCACATTACATCAGGAAAAATGTAGCCAGCAAGGATGGATTAATTTTCGATTAGATGATGCACATCCCTGTTCCCAACTTCTCATAACAGAGTTTTAGGATCAGTGATAGTTCAAAATATTTTCATGGAACATTATCGCGAGTAAGCATATTTTCTACAAACCCATACTTCAAGTATGTTCCTACGATTAACTGAGAGTAAAAAAAAAAAACTATAAAATTCTTCACAGACTTTTGGTCAGTAACATAGATTACGTGTATATTATTACTCCCATATATAAGGGATTTCATCCTTCCACCATCAGAAACCAACATCATGGTGGATCATCAAGTTAGTGTTCATTTTCATCCTTCGGTTTCTATCTACAGGTCTCCCAACGAAATGTCATCACTTGCTCCTTTATATGATCCCATTTAATTACACTACCACTCAACATTATCTAAAAGAAGCTAGACCGTATCATCATCTTTTATAACATCTGCCCCTCTAGACATCTGTACCTCTCACCAATTTATATAATTACGCCACCAACTAAATAAAGATTAATACAACTATAAGTACATAAGAATTATTTAATCCAATATATGAGATAACTCTTGAGGTAAAACTTTTGTGTATGATTATGTATGTACACCCACAAGTAAGGCAGGTGATATATAAGTTTCAAGTCATGAAATTATGGTCAAAGATTGTTTGAGTGATGAAAAAAGTTTCAAACAAATGAAAAGGAATTAACAATACAAGCATACAAAAGTTCAGTTTGGTTCAACCTCAGATACATTCGCCGCTCAAGCCAGTCCAAGGAAAAGATGTTGCATAACGGTAATTGCTAATGAATCCACTTAAGACTAATAGTCTAATATGTATAACTGGCATTTACACTACGATGTCATTCAATAAGATAAACATCTGACCTAAAATGTATGGAACATAATGAGCAATTACCGTTGAGACGCCATGAGATGGAAGTTTACTTGTTTGAGATTGTTGTCAAATTACTTTGTTGGCCTGCAAAAACCATTTTTGAAACACAACCTGCCTTATCCTACAAGTCCAGCAGTAAAACTGTTAGAAGATTAGAGGATAGTCTGAAGTTGAAATAGTTTAGCAAAATGGAAGAATTTTAATTCAATTAATTAACAACAACAAATTGAAGGGAAACTAATTTTATAAGTCTTGTGGGAAGCAACCTGAAGGAACACAATCAAAGGTATATCTTTGAACTGGCTAAGAGATAAATGGCACAAACTTCTCATTTCCGAAATGAAAAAAAAAATTCAATCTCAGTCTCAACTAACTTATACAAAGCTTTTGGTTGGTAACCGAGCCACAAGCTGGGCTCCAACTCTAAAACAGAACCCAGCTTGTTGATCCATAATATCACATTCGTTCTTTTTGCATTTACAAGCATTAAATAGAAAAATCAAAACCATTAGAAAACTAAACATTGAACATCTAAAGAAAAATGATTCTAAAACATATATTGCACTACCGCCAAAACAACAACGTCTAGAACATTACCTGAATAACAAGATCAACGGTAAGAGTGAGCTAGATGATTAACATTCCCTCTTCTTCAGCCAAACCTGTAAATAAAGGTAACACAACTTTGGTGATAACATGGAAAAATAAAAACAAAATTGAACAAAAGATCAGCAGTTCACCATAAAAACATCAGACCCTTACCTCGATTTAGGGTTAAGAAGGAAAAGATTTAAGACCTTCAACAAAACGCCCATAAGCCATACAGAAGAAAAAAACCCTCATACGAAATCGGAAATCAAACAAAAATAAACCCTAATGCGAAATCAGATGCAAAAATCACACAAAAAAAACCATCAATCTAACTACTCCTACAGACATAGGAAAGATAAAGAAAAGGAAAAAAAATCTTGTGACGATAGGGAAATATGTGAAAGATTGGAAAAAGCAATCGACTTCTTCATACAAAAAAAAAAATCGAGAAGATTTAGGGGGAAATAAAATAGATTTGGTTTCAATTTGTTCTGAATTTCGGTAAGAAATTTAGAGGGAACTGAAATAAATTGGGGGGACTGGGAGCGGGAACTGAAAATTTTGGGGGAAGTTAAGGCGGAAACAAAAGGTGAAAATTTTAAGTGTTAAAATTTCGATTTGCTCCGCGGAGAGCTAATTTTGGATTATATAATATTTCTATAAATTTCATTTAGTTAATAATGCATTGATGATTATTTATTACACTTTTCGAAAAAATAATTAATTAAACATAAAATTAAATAGAATTATGATATATTGTTACACTTATTATAGATGTCACACCTATATGTGTGGCAACCAATGTCACACTAATTAGTGTAACAATTCAGTGTTACAAATTACTCAATTTGGTGTAGTGGGAGGACCATCAGTGGAAGAATATAATATTGACAGAGCAGCTCGACAAATGGGTATGGATCAGTGTATTCCAACTTTTCGAAGGAGGAAGCCATCAGTTGAACAACTTAGAACCCATTTAGACCATACTCTGTGGAAAGAAGTAATTACTGGTTTCCTTGCTCCGAGAGATTTGTATATGTAACTCCAAGTTATGTAGACTTTTGGGATCAACAACTTCAGCGATTGCGTGATTAGGTGATGGCTGGTCAGCCTCCAGTGAAGGATCCTCCTTCTACTGAGATGATTTCTGGTCGACCAAGATTGAAGTATCTCTCTTGTGATAAACGAAAATCGTCTCCAGGGTCTTCTCAGGTATGTCTCTTCGTATAATCTTCATGAAATTATGAGAACTGTATTCTAATTACGTTACTGAATTTTACCACAGGACGGTCGTAATGTAAGACCTCGAATCCGTGTAGATTTCTCAGAAACTGAAGCGATTGTTCACGGTGGAGAAGGAAGGAACAAAAGTTATAAGCTGTTACCTAATACCATAAAGTCCCCAGTTGGTTCTTTGGTGAGTTCTCGGTATTCCCCTCGTTGTGACTTTTTCTCGCCCACATTATTAGGATCATGAAACCAATGTTGTTATTCCGTTGCAGAATTTTACTTCATCAAGTATCGATGGTCTTCGGTTTCCTGCAACAATTCCTGATTTGAGCGATGAAGAAGAAGCCATAAGTATTCCTTCGCACATTCAATTATGATGCTTTTTAGATAAAATGTTGATTGTTGAGGATGTGTCCAGGAGGATGTCGTCATGGAGACGGAGAGTGCTGATACTCGACCATTCTCTGAGGATAGAGACGAAGGCACTTCTAAAGAGTCGGAGCCGAATAGAAGTAATGAGCCCTTTGTCGTTAACACGGACAATCCCAATTCCTCGAACACTTCGAAGATCCCCCAAGTAAGTACATGTCCTGTATCCTCTTCATAGAAGTATGAAAGTGCTGATTTGTGAATGTATGAATGAGAATACATGTGTATACATGAAAAACTTAGTCGAAATTCGTCGTCAGAAAATTCAGAATTCAGTCTTTTAGCAAAAACGCCGTAAAACCTTCATCTGGAGTCGGATTTTCATGATCTTCATATGCATATTTAAGCCCGGAAATTTTCCAAGCTTTAACAAAGAAGATTTTTAAGTTTTGAGCACGTTCAGGGACCCGAAAAAGGCGAAACAGTAAACTTCCAGTAGACTTTCAGAACTTTTTCAGATGGTATGTTGTTCAATGTTTTGACCAAATCTCTTTGCTTGTTCATCGGATTGTCATGAAATTTTGAAACGTTGTAGAGGACATCCATACGAAGAGAATGGTATATGACCCGTCTTCAGATTCCTTGTAGGTTGCTCCCAGTTTGTGTTCTAGTACAGGGCAGAGTACAGTTTCTTCAGACGAGGTTACCGTAAAACTTATCTTCATGACTTTCATGCTATTTGCTCGCGTATTGGGTGCATAATTATGAACTTTGATGATGTTGCATTTCTTGTATACTGTATTTTATAATATCACTTGGTTTCATGCTTAAGTGACTCTAACCTCATGTAATCTTCATATTAGGTGTCGAATACCAAAGTTCAGGATATTGAATCCAATGAGGATAACTCGAACTTCCCTGGAGTTATTGATGAAGAAACAACCATCGCTGCACTTCAAGGCCATGAGAAGGTTGTCACTGAAGTTGTGGAACCCAGATTGTTACTGCTTCAGTGACATAAGAAACTGAAACACCGGTAGAGAATATTGTTGCCTTGATTGTAGAAGTTGCCCCAGTAATTGAGAACCGTATAGTGGTGCATGAATATCCAAGTGCATGAGTTTCTTTTGATCCTCCATTTGATGCTTCACTCCCATATCATGAACTAGTTGGTGGATTCGGCGTTCCCATTGGACATGCAGGCTTGTATGAGAAAATATAGAAGAAGTTTGGTCACATGATCGTTGATAAGAACCCTGGACGTGCTTATGCCTTAACAATGCAAGTAGGTATTATCTTGCGTGTCGTGAGTGATATATGCACTAGGGCCAGAAATACTGTGACTCCAGATATACTCTTTGATTGGGAGTTTAATTTGGACAATTCAGAAAAACTTGGCTTCAATGTGAAGTGGCTTCGTAAGCAAATGAACGCTATCAAGGACTCATGTGAGAACAACATACCCTTTCCCAATGATGTTGTGATGGAGAAAGAAGACAAAATTGCCAGGCTGACTGAAGAGTTGAACAAGGAGAAGGCGGCTTTGCAGGCCTTGAAGGATGCAGAGGAGCGAAAATCCTTTTTTGTTGATTTTCTTTGATTTCCCTTTTCATGATCTCTTGAACTTCTGAACTTCTGAGAGATGTGAGGTTTTTCTTTGGGTTTTGATATTAGCTGGTTTTGGATTGATAGATGGTTAAGGATTTGATAGAGATTTTCTTTTGAGAAATGTGAACTGAATTTTGATAAATTTCTGAATTCAAATACTGATTGTAAGTATTGCAAACGTTTTGGAGGAATTGAAATACAATGAAATAAAATCCTAAATGCCAAATCCAGACGTCATGAATGCTTCAAATGCCCAGTACCTCAAATGTTTGATGATTTCAGACAAACGCCTTAAGACAATTCTCGTGAATCACTGGTAGGGTTCTGCTATCTGTGTTGATCAGTTTGTAGTATCCTCCGGTTATGGACTTAGCAACCATAAATGGTCCTTCCTAATTGGATTTCCTTGTAGAATGAAGACCACGCTGAGCTGCTTTGAGAACCAGGTCCCCTTCATGAAATTTGTTAGGTTTGGTCGACCGCGCTTTGAATATCTTCTGTTGATTCGGAACTCCTCGTGTGACGAAATTCCGTGGATGTGGCACATATGGACATTCGTGCAGAAAGGAGTATCCTTCATAATGTCTGTTATTCTTAGCCACATCCTCCGCAATGAATCTCTTGATTGGATGATCAATCTGAAGAAGTTCTGAATCCAACCATTGGGTGTAATATTTCTGAGGCGAAATTATACACTCATAGCATCTTGCAATTGTTAAATTGTTTGCGGAGTGAAGCCCTTGAACCAAATAAGCATATTTGAAAACTGGCGATATGGGCACATGAGAAGGAATAAGACTTTTCTGAGTGTGAAATCTCTTGACGAAAGCGTTTGGATGTTCCTCAGGCCTTTTTGTAAGTTCTGTCAAGGATTTGACCTCCTCCAGATACTCGAATGGTGAAATATCTTCTTTTTCTTCCTCTGAGTCAGAGGTTTCTTCAGTGGAGAGATGTGTAATTGAAGGTGTCAGTGTCACCTTCCCATCATGAATCCATGTGCGTCCAAGAATCATGTCATATCCTGGATCTTCTCGGATTATGTAAAACTTGGTCTCAGTGTGGACCAAATTTTCTTTGACTTTGAGCATGACGTAGCCGTATGCGTCTCTGGAAACTCCTTCGTGATCTCTGATTGCTATGGGGGCATGAGTAGCTTCCTGTTGATTAATGCCAGCGGCTCTAAGAGTTTTCAGAGGGATGATGTTGATGGCAGTGCCGACATCAAAAAATGCTCTCTTGAACTCGTTTCCTTTGATGTGCACTGTGGTAAGCAGTCCCCAGTCATACATTTCTTTGTCCGTCGCTGGAGGCTCAGTAAATGTCTCTTAAATGAGTAGACGCTTGCCTGACACGATGTGGTTTAATGCAGAAAACATGTCTTTCCTTTGAGCTTTTGATAAGTATAGCAATTCGCAGATGTGCTCAATCAAGGATTGAACTGCCTTTTTGACGGGAGGTTCAGAAAGAGTGGAGGTTCTGAAGGGAAGGGGATCTCTGTGTACTCCTTCAGTCCCCAAATTGAGTTCTCCCGATTCGACCTTCTCCTAAAATATACGCTTCAAAGTTTTGCAATTAATTGTGGGATGGCTGACAAATCTATGAAAGCGACAATAGCGAGGATTTTCCATGGCCTCTTCAGTTGGTTCCTTCTTGACATATGGCAACTTGATTGCGCCGTCTTGAATCCAGGAATCTAGTAATTCGATAACTTCTTCAATGGAGCATGGGAAATCAGGTGCTTCTGGATCTTCCATGCGTTGAGGAGGAGCTTGCACATTATCCTTCTTTTGCGCCTTTGAAGGGGTTGAGGAAGTATGCTTGCGTTGTGGTTCAGCTTTCTGTTTGCTCCCTTCCACAACAGCATTTGTGGAAATTTAAAGGTTGTATTGTTTGTTGATCAAACGTCTCTCGTTGTTCTTCAGCTTTTGCAGTCTTAGTCCTTTCTAGCAGAGCAGGTGCAGTAGTTGCCGACCTCTTGGCTGCTTCATGGAGTTATGAGAAGGTATGGAACCTGAGAATCTCCAATAAGGCTCTGTAGATTGGAATCATTCCGTTGATACATAAGTCTACAAGTTGTTGCTCTGTGACGTTCGGATCATGGAAATCCAACGCTTGAACTCTGAACCTTTTCACATAATCGTTAGGATGTTCGTTGTTCTTTTGAAACATCCTTCCGATATCGGAGAGGGTGACTTGCTCTAAAACGAAGAAATACTTCCTATAGAAAGCATTAACCATTTCTCCCTAACTGTTGATAGTTCCTGGTGCGATGTTGTTGTACCAGGTGGACGCCCTGCCTTTCAAGGACTTTGAAAATTCTTTGAGGCGAACAACATGGTTATGCTCGTGTTCACCCAAAGCTTCTAGGAACCGAGAAACATGTTCCCGAGCATTGCCGGTTCCATCGTACAAAGTAAAGGTTGGAGAGATATAACCTTTTGGAAGAGGAATCCTCCGTGTAGCAGCAGGGTATGGAGGCTGGTGACGATGGGCATGTGGGATCTTGTCCTTTCCATGGTTTTCCATAAGGCGTTCCAAATCTTCCCGAGTAATGAAGTTCGATGATTCCTTTGCTGATGGATCGTCTGCAGCTTTGCGGACTTCATCATCATCCACTGTATGAGTCGGAATTACCTCAGGATCAGCGTCTGAGGATTTTTCCTTCTCTTTTCCTTTTTCTTGAGTTTTCTCTGACATCTTGTCAGTGAGAGTCTTCAGATAATTAAACAGCTCTTTCTGTATAGTAGCCATATCAGTTTGATTCTGTGCAAGGGTCTCTTGCACTTTGATGAGATCGACAATGGTAGGTGGTGGGTTTCCTTTGACTTCCTCAGGATGTCGGCCGAACAGAGGATGACCTTCCGTGTTAGCATGAGGAGGAGTAATATCATCACCGCTGGTGTTAGAGGCCAAAATTGTTTTCGGGATATCCTCATTGTTGTTGTTGGTGGTGCTACCATCATTTGTGTTAGGATCTGCGATCGTACGTGACCTAAGATCAACCATCTTGTGAAATTGTGAGATTGCAACCGAGATAACGATCTCCCACTGTGGTCGCCAATCTGTAGATGGGGAAAAACGATTTGCTGGTTTTCACGGGATTGAGGAGACAACCGTACGGAGGAGAATCCTTGAACCGAGCGAAATGTTCAACCTCACACAGGTGCACTGCAAGAAGGGAGTGCTTTGAATTCGAGAGATCAATCTGTAGTACTCCGGCCTAAACCAAGACAATGGCCGTTCCAGAGTAAATTCGGTCACAAAAGAGGATGCGTTGATTTGTAGGAGGGAAGCTGAGAAATGTGTGGAATCAATGGTAATCAAAGATTGTAGGTGTGCTGTGAATTCTAAATAAGATAAGTTCTGAATGATTGAAGTTACTCAATTGAGAGTAATTGCTCAATTGATGAAGTGTTGATCTCGTATTGTCTGTGAGACATGAGATTCTTCGTTCTCCAATCATGATTCAGAAACATATTTATATTGCTGGAATTGTAGCCACCATGATCCCATGAAGTGTGACAGTTGATGGAATCAAAGAGTGGGGAGGTGGAAATCGTGTTTGAAACCAGTTGCTCATCGTGCGGAGACTTGGTCGATTTTTCATCCACTACTTTGTTAACTCCTTCAACTGATTGCACGACTTGCTCACATTCCATCGTGTGTATGAACACACGTGCCGTAGACCGCCAGAGCAAAACCCTAGTTGATATCCCCCATGTGACACGATTGACGTCTCGTGGTTAATTAGTCAGTTGTTGACTTCATGACTTTATGGGACGATGAGTCCATGTATTTGCTGAGTTGAACATGATTTTGCAAAATGTTCTGAAGCTCATGAATTAAACGTGTATGTTGAGACAGAGGTATAATTCTCAAGTTGATAGTTGAGGCGAGAAAGTATTGCTCATTCGATGAATTGTTGAATATTGAGAGTTGAATCAATATTCCTTGGTTTGAGCAAATATTGCTCATCTGAGCAAGTGTTGCTCGTCTGATGAATTATTGGTAGCGTGACCAAAATAAAACATTAATTAGAATACTGGTAGGTAGTTGAATCGAGCACAATTAATAAGAATACTGATCATGAGATCGTCGTAAAGTTATTAGTGTCTGAATATGGAATTATGATCCTTGGACTCATAAACCCTAATTTGATCAATTGATGACCAATTGATGATTTATTTCAAAATCAACCATGGGAAGAAGGAGGTACCGGCTTCATGGGATCATGGACCGACCATGAAGCGCCCATATGCTCATGTGAGCAAATACCAAGGTCTCTTGAAGATCTGGTGACTTGTTGATAAAAGAATGATTAAATGTTGGTTCAATCATTTCTCTTATAATGCTCGTCTGAGCCTTAGGTGATAAAACCTAATTAATTATGAAGAGGTGAGATACCGACCAAGGGGTCATGAAATCAGCCCTGGGTGGTCGCGGGATCGACTGACGATCATTCCATGAAAATCCAAAATTATTTGGAAGAATTTTGGACCTAATACGTGCAATTGCGCAAATTAGGTCAGATCATGAAAAACGTGGGACCGGCTCATTGCGAGCCAAGGAGGCAACCCTGGTCGGTCAAGGTAACATGCTCACATCATCAACACATCCGTGTCTCAATCCTGAGAATTTTGATATTTTCTGTCGTGCAGTTGAGCAACCATTCGAGAAAATATGACAAAATTAGGGTTTTGCTGAAACTGAGGAAACTTCATGAGATGAAGGAAAATAATTATAAAATGAAGGAATATGTGGCGTGGGACCGCTGGAGCCAAGGCAGGCCGTCCGTCTAGTGACCACGGTCCCATGGTGCCTTTTCCTAATTTTATATTATTTTTCATGATTTTATGAAAATATCATGAAATCAAGGAGTTTTTTTAAAATTAAGGAGTTTCCTTAAAGTGAAAGAGTTTCCATGGGATCAAGGAAGCAAATAATATTAAAAAATAATAAAAGAAGGGCGTGTGGGACCGGTTGAGGCATGGCCGGCCGGCTGGGGCCCGGTCCCGTGCGTTTTCCCTAAATTTATGTATTTTTATGTATTTTTTCCATGATTTGAAGGAATATTCATAATTTGAGAGAAATACCATGAAATCAAGGAATTTCATGGGATCAAGGAAACCTTAAAATAATAATAAAAAAATAATAGGGCATGTGGGACCGGCTGAGGCATGGCCGGCCGGCTGGGGCCCGGTCTCACGGGTTTCCCTAATTTTATATTATATTTTCCATGGTTTTGTGAAAATACCATGAGATTAAGTAGTTTTCATGAGTTTAGGGAAATAATAATAAAATAATGAGGAACCATGAGGTGGGGGGCCGGCTGGGATCAAGGCATGGCCGGTTGGCTAATAATCACGACCCACAATATTTTCCCTAATTTTATATTATTTCCTTGGTGTGAAGGAAACACCAGGAAATCGAGGAGTTTCCTCAAAACGAATGATATTTGTTCAAATGAAAGGATTTTCATGAGATCAAGGAAAATAACAGAAAATATGACAAAAATATAAAATTAGCGTGGGATTGACCACGGCACGGCCGGCCAGTCGGTGGGGCCATGCTCCCAGCGCCTTGGTCAATATTTTAATTATTTATTATTTTCCTACCTATTTTGTATAGGTTCATCGTTTCGTCGTATTCTGAAATACTCGTTCGTGCGGTGATTGTTAGTGCATCATCGTTAAGTAACGAAATATTGCGAAAATATTTGAATATTTTCGGAAATTCAGTGGATGAAACCAAGAATTTAAGAATAATTAACTGATGGCTCTATACTAGCAGAGCAAGCTGTCTAGGAGCATTAATTATTCTGACATGAGCTTGCTGGAGCTTCATATCCTTTATATAGTCAGGGAAAACTTGTTTTTTGTATCCTGAAGACGTTATCGCTCTATACTAGCAGAGCAAGCTTTCTAGGAACCGTCAATCTCGTGATTCTATATAGAAATGATTACTGAAGTGTTCAGTATTCATGA
This sequence comes from Papaver somniferum, assembly GCF_003573695.1. Taxonomy (NCBI): domain Eukaryota; kingdom Viridiplantae; phylum Streptophyta; class Magnoliopsida; order Ranunculales; family Papaveraceae; genus Papaver; species Papaver somniferum. Next base: position 138,842,872 of record NC_039360.1, on the reverse strand, counting down.
GATATGTCGTTGTCCAACCGAGTGACTACATATCCGCATGTACTCTGAGAGAAAGTATTATCAGTCAGAGGATTCGATGAGAGACATGTGTCTCAATATTCATATTTGATTGCTGGATCAGGAGTTCGTATAATTATGGGTTTACCATTTTAGCCTTTGTCGAAAATCCACCATCTACAACTGGAATACCAACCCATGTCTCTGAAGTGAAGCAATGTTTTTTCAAACTCCCTACAGGAAATCAAATACTAATTTGTTGTGATGGTGCATCCAAAGGGAACCCTGGTAATGCAGGTACTGGTTTCGTAGCTAGAACTCATCAAGGTGATTTTGTGGGAGCATCCACTGGAGGATTAGGTGCGGCATCAAACTTCATAGCTGAAGTAATGGCTGTCATCATTGCAGAAGAGTGGGCAATAAGGAAAATCTACACCGAGGTATGTTTCAGTTTGGACTCATTGGCAGCATTAAAATCTTTATGTTGTGGCAATGTTCCTTGGATTTTCAGAAATAGATGGAATAATATTCAGAGGCAACTTAGTTGTATCACTTTCAAACATTCTTACAGGGAGATCAATTTCTCCGCTGACAAGATGGCAAAAAAAGGAGTACAGCTTGCAAGAGGAATCATTATCTATTATGAAAAGAAACCAAGTTTCTTGGGTGAACTAGAACAAGAGGATGGCATGTACTTTAGATTCATAAACTGAGTTATGTTCTTTTCTTTTTTCAGTTCTTAGAAAAATTCTGGGCTTTGTCTGTTAATTTTACTGGGATTTTTTGCTCATTCTGTTACTGGGCCTGTCCAGTCAAATTTTTGTAAATCCCTTTAGTTCTCTTTGGTAATAAATTTCTTATGATTCAAAAAAAAAAAAAAAAAACAACAACAATTGGTTTAGGCAAAGAAATATGCCAGAATAACCAGATATTACCTTTAGAATGGTCACTAGAATTATGGATGATCATCTGACACATTCCAGGAAGCTTTAAATTCTTACAAACATTACTTGGTACTCTAATTTTAGGCTCAGCAACCATGATAAGGAAGGATTAAAATTATTAAATAAACTTCTTAGTATATCTTTGGCTTAAATCCTCTTCAAACCTCTGATATTCCAAAATGCAACTCTCATTGAGATTGATTGGTTTGAGAAGTATCGGAACTTCCCATTCCTGAATGTGATTTAACTGAAGTATGAGCTTGTTTCCTTGTTGTTACATTAGGAACACCTTTAATACCTTTGCCTTTAATAGGTTTACTGATCAATGTAGAAAAAATTTGATCCTGTTTTTGAGCAACATCTATCAAAGCTTGAAATTTACTTGGTGATGCAAAACTTTTAGCAGAGACGGGATTTATATTTGAGCTTATAGTACCTGATACTTCCTTCCATCCTTCCAAATTTACTCCACCAGAATTAATTTTCGACAATACTTGAGCAGATACTACTTCAGTTGTTGTACTGGTACTGATTTCAGGGTTAACCAAAAGAACCAATTCTGAAACATTACCATTGCCACAATTACCTACATCAATTAAATTTTCCACAGATAAAGCAGGGAATTCCATAGGTGATTCTAGTACTCCAGTAAAATTATTCTCATTACTATTTGGAATGTTATTATTAGTATAAATTTTATTGAGCTCATCCACCTTACCATTTAAAGTATCATTACTGGCCCTTGGTGTGCTCTTATTCTTATCCACCTTTGAAGACTCGCAAATATCAAAACCACCAGAATTATGCACTGAATTTTTATTTGGTGTATATCTCTATTGAGGCTTTTGAGTAATGTATTTTTGGCCTCAATTAACGTGATCTTTCCTTGCAACTCTGCATTCCGTCACCAAGTGACCTACAATCTTGCACTGATTACAAAACTTAGGCATTCTAGATATTCTTATTTCTTGCTCAAACTTACAGTATTTCGATTCAACCACTACCTTGTTAGGAATGTCATTAGCTAAATCAATCTCCACCAGAATACTAGCATAATAACCAATTTCTTTTTTCAAAGTTGTAGAATCAAGACGGATTGGTCTGCCAATTGCACTGCCCATTGACATGAGTATATCTTATTTCCAATATTCTATACTCAATCCAGGAAATAACAACCAAACAAAAGCACCGGATGATTTTTGTTGTTCAGGCTTGAAATCACGTTCCCAGAATCTAAGTTTCAAATATTGTGATTCCACCTCCCAGAAACCCTCATAAACATACTTCATATCAACCTTATTCTCTAATTTGATAATGAAGAAACCTTTACCAATAAAAATGAATTGACAATTACCTGAAAGAGCCCATTGTTTTCTCAAACTTGCTTCAGCAGCAGACATCCTTAGCTTGACTAAATCCAATCTTCCAATCAAACTAAATATCCATTCATTCACACTCTCATCAATAACCTCATCAGGAATAAAAATTTATGGACTAAGACTCATTAGAACAAAATTATTATTAGATCCAGAATTATTGAGAAATTCAGATTCCGATCTAGAACTCGAGGTATCTGCCATTTAGCTTCATATTTCAGACATTAATGATAACACCTGAAGAAATGACAATGAATTATTACAAACTAAAACTTGAATTACTGTAAAACATCGATGATGAAACACTAAAAACGAGAAAAATTTCGAGAAAATTTTCGCCGAGTTGATCGCTGAGTTGCAGAGCGCGACCCAGACCGATCCCATCCTCAAATGAACTAGTTAGAGAGTTATTCAATTGTATAAATCTTATAAAAGTATACAAGACACAATTGAAGCAAAAACGATTTGATTCACTCGAATCGGTTCATGAACTTTATAGCCACGGTTTGCAAAATGCATTCCCTAGTTAATATAAATATAAGTTCACAAATAATCGTATTTAGATATAACCAACTCAAGTACGCAGACTTAGTTCGCGGACTTAAGTTCCCGGAAGGAGTTCACAAACTCCAGCAGATTTTCTCGAGATGAGAACCTCCGCCAGTTCGTGGACTGGGTTCGCGGACTGAGTTCACAGCTCTTGTTCCAGTTTTCCTGATTAACAAAGTACGCATACTTTGGTTCAAGGAATAAGGACTTATACATATATGTGTTTCCACACAATGCTTATATCCAACAATGGTTATATAATCTAAACTCTCATTTCAATCATTGAAACATTCTTAGAGGACGTTATATAGTTGTTATTCACAAACTATTTTTCGTCAAAGCAATTTTCAAAGTGATTGAAACATAACATGACTTTCGTCACTAGGTAAAGATGAACTTGGCCAAAGTGAAAGCTTTCCAACACGTATTTCGGGAAATAGATAAGCGAGATAAACTCGGCTCGAAATAGAAAATGTGTATAATCAAAGTTTATATAGTAAAACGACTTTTGTCTCAAGATAGGAGATAAAGTAGATAGACTTTTGAGTGATAGATAAGTTCAAGTCTCCACATACCTTTTAGTCGATGAAGTTCCACCAGTTCCTTGAGTAGTTCTTCGTCTTGTATGATTATTTCCATGGAGTTCTTGAGCTCAACTACACTTACTATCCTAGTCCGAGACTTATCTATAGTAGACTAGAAATCAAGACTTATAGTTTTGATCACTAACATTGACAAACATGCTTGAGATAGCAACGCATGCGAGTTCGACCGAGCAGTGCTCTAATACTAATCCTTTGTGACAACAAACTTCCTCGGTTGTTTTGTTATTTGTGAAGCCGCCTATTCGGAGAGGAGAGTAACCTAATTAGGCGAAATCTCTTACGTCCGCTCAGTTTAAAGTCTTCTTTGGGATTGAGAAGCTATACGAGTACCGAAACTAGATAATTGCAGTTTATCTTGTGTTTTCGATTGATTTGATTGACTAACGGTGGTTGAACTTTGATTGCACCTAGCTTGTTTATGCTTGAGAATCTTCTCTTATGATATAAGATTCACTCAAACTAGATCAAAGTTTCAACAGGGATCTTTAGACTGTTGTTAGTGCTAGAGACGATCTTGTGATAATCCATTTTTAACAGACTTCGTTCTGTGCGTGATTGATAACAAGAGATTCAAGTTGTTGTGTGCAGGTGTTTATTGAAGATCTAAGAAGATTTGAAGACAAAGAAGATATTGAAGATTTCTGATTTGGGGTTCATAATCTTTGGTGTGCACAATACTTGTTTTGGTATAAGAGGATCCAACTATAATCGGTTTATCCTTGCGGTAGATTGGATTGATTAGTTGTGTAGATCGGCATCAATACAATTCTTTGTGATTAAAAGTATTGATTGCAAAATCTTAACAATTACTTCGGTAGTTGAACATAAGATAGATCTAAGAACCTGACGAATGAGTTTATTTGAGATAAACAGAAGAGCTTTTGTCTAACTCACATGACTTGGTTGAAGAGAGTTGATACCAAATAGATTTGTTGTTCCTTTACTGTTTGGAATACGAACCAAAGAAATTGTTCCAAGTACGTGACTTATTCATAAGTTGGAGGCGTGGGAATACAGACGGAACTAGGTGAACTATAGGTTTAGTTGCTTGGTCTCAACTATACGAAGTTGGTTTAATTTTGTGTAGCGGCTTAATCATGAGAGTATTCAATTCTGGACAAGGTCCCGTGGTTTTTCTGCATTTGCGGTTTCCTCGTTAACAAAATCTTGTTGTGTCATTTACTTTTATTTTCCGCATTATAATTGTTTTATTATAATTAAAGTAAATTACACAAACGTTAATTCCTATTTACTTGATAAGCAATCCTATTGTGTTTGGTTAAGTCCGAACCTTTTTTATCAAGTAAACGTACTTCGTTGTTGTATTGTCTTGATCTCGTATCCATAAACGATCACGAAGTGTGAACCGATTAGTTGCATTGTCTCGACTCAGTCCATAGACAATCACTTTCGGAGAAAGGACTTATAGGTAGGAAAAGTTTTAGCTTGAGGTATATTTGGGTACCCTCGCCTTTTCAGAGTGCTTAAGACTTTACATCGGTAAAGCAACTCAAGATTGGTTTTATGTCTTAGGATTCACGTGCGTGACCGGTAGGTCGTAGACACATGTATACTGAAGGAACTAAGTAACAAAGGGTAGATTACTTGGTCTTAACTATACGAAGTTGGTATTGTACTTTGTGTAGCGGCTTAATTCTGAGAGTATTCAAAACTGGAATAGGTCCCGGGGTTTTTATGCATTTGCGGTTTCCTCGTTAACGAAATCTCGTGTGCGTTATTTACTTTTATTTTCCACAATTTTAATTGTTTATTATAATTCAAAGTAAATACATTTGTACGTTAATCCTAATCACTTGACTTGGATCCTATAGTCAATCGGTCTTGTACCATACTTATTGTCAAGTGCAAGTTGTTGTATTATCTCGACTTTGTCCATAGACGATCACACTTATCAGACTTATAGGTTGAAACAAAAAGATTATGGTGTACTTGGGTATTCTCGTCTTTTCACATGCAAATAAGGAATGTATGGAGGGAAAGAGGATCACCCTGACGAATTCCCATTGAATTTATGAACTTTGGACCTGGGGAACCATCATTGAATTTAAAATAATAGATAAAGAGGTAGAAGAAGTGCATTCCACTACAAATATCATCCATATGTCGCTGAAACCGAAAGATCTAATTTTTAAGTCAATAAATCTTTTTTTGCTTATGGGCGACAATTAAATTATCAGTAATTTTCCTTCTCGGAAGAAAGGCTGATTGGTTCGGGGTTATTAATTTGTTTAAGTGAGGTTTTAAGCTATTTACAAGATTTTTTGAAATAAGTTTGTAAATTGTATTGCTCTGGCTAATAAGAAAACCTGTTGGGGTTTGAGGAGTAGCGATTTTTGGTATAAGAGTAAAAAAAGAAATAATAGTTGTAATCAGGATTTAGAGAATCCGTTCTGAAAAATATCTGAATTAGTGAAATTATATTCGGTCCCATGATATCCTCGGCTTCAAAGAAAACCAGTTGAAAACCATCTGGTTCAGGTGCTTCTAGTGATTCATGTTCGAAAGAGTATTCCAGAATTCTTTCTTAAAAAGGAATTTCGATGAGCGAAAGATTTTTCTGCTTCCAAAATGCAAGGCTCTATTATACCAGATAAGTTAACATTATATACATTGATTTGGGATGTGCCTATCTGGGAGAAATGGTTGATAAGAAAGGAGTTGATCTGTTCTCTTATAGATAGCCAAAGTCTTGAGGGTTCTCGAATGTAGAGAATTCCGTTTATTCTTTTCTTATTTGAAGCTACAACATGGAAACGTTATGTATTTTGATCATATGCTTTGAAGAATTGTCCCGAGAATACTGGTGATAAGAAACATTCCTAACTATTTTACTAGTTCCGCCCCAAAGATTTTTTAGTTTATCTAAATTAGAGGAACAGTCTTCGAACTTTTGAATAGCTAAATATTTAGGCAAATAATTAAAAATGGTCAATTTTTATCAACGGTGTAGTTGAAAAGAAAAATATAGGGTTACATACAACCCGTACCTCAAAAGGTGAGTATCCAATGTAACCCTTTGGAGCTGATAGAAATTGAGGTGAGTATTCAATGTAGTCTTTAGAGGTAATGGGAATTACTTAGGGCTGAACATGGTGTCGGTTAACCGTAGGAAACCGACCGAACCAAACCAATAAGCAAGAAACCGAACCAAACCATTTAGATTTGGATTGTATTGGTTTGGTAAAAAAAGTTGAAAAACCGACATTACTGGTTTGGTTTTGGTTTGACCTGAAAACCGAACCAAAAACCATTGGGGAACCGATTAATTTTTAAACTTAGTTTCTACCGTCGATTTAAAAGTATTAGATTCTACCCATTGATTTAGAGGATAAATAGAAACCCTAAATCTAATATTTCATTATGATACTTTCCCTCTTTCTCTTTCTCCTTCTCTCAGCCGCCTCCCTTCTCCACCCCCAACAACAGCTACTGCTACTCGACTTTTTTCTTCCCGTCTTCCTTCTTTTTTATTTGTCAATAACTAAATTAAGATATATTATATATCTTCTTTTGATCTCTAGAATTAGAGTAAGCTTATACTATTCTTGATTTTTTTTTTGTCTGTATATTTGTGTAAACCAATACTATCGGCAACTACGATTTTTTTATTTGTAAATTTGTGTATTTTTTTTTTGGTTTGACATAATTATTGGTTAATCAAAAACCACTGGGACAAACCGAAACCAACTGGAACCATTTGGAAACCGAACCAATGGTTAATGGATTGGTTTGGTTTAGATTTTTAGAAACCAATAATATTGATTTCGGTTTTGGTTTGGCTAGAAACCGAACCAAAACCGACCAATGAACAGCCCTAGAATTACTACGTCGCATAATCAGAACCATGCCAAACACCTAATTCTTAAATGCAACCCTTGATTACTTCCATAACCGGAACCCAATTCTTAAATGCAACCCTTGATTACTTCCTTTGACTGCACGACACCCTCTAATAGCTTCTATTTTTAACGTGCTAACCGGGCCTTAACTTTCAAACAAAAAAAAAAACGAAAAAATAGTCACGGTTTTGGTACACTCTGAACCGTAGCATGACCATGAGCAGCAGCAATATTACCCGGTCAATCAAATATTCAAAATTTAAACACCAGAATTCAGCAAATTTACCGAAAGTCCCAAATCAATTTTTCTAAGAGCAGATCCAAAACTTGGACCGATCGAACTCTCATGAGTAGATTAGCAGATCCAATCGGCTTGATTGATTCCATTATCAATCAAAAGGTCATTTTGAGCAACAAATCCAACATCGCCCTTAATCAAGGAGGAGTCATCCCCTCACTGTACAGGACAAAGGAGCAACCCAAAACATCAGTACCGCGGATTAAAATAAAATTATTTTCTCCGTTTCTTGAAAAGAGTTACTATCACTTTATCTTATCATCACTAGACAAAATGATATTATTTTTCCAAAACGAATTACCTGAAAGAGAGAAGGCTTTCTTGTTCTGGGTTATCTATACAGGCATCTTTAAACCATCAAGAATCACGCATCTAAAAAAAATCGATGCAACAGTGGCACAACAAAGGTTAACAATATCCCGGCTTGGACAAGCTTGCTCCATATAAAAAGTACTCTACATATTAAAAGAAGGTTGTTATTGGGGCATCACAGTCTTTTAGAAGGGCGTCACTTGGATATTTGGTGATCAAAAATCTGGTTAAGGGATACTTTTGATTCAATAGCAATTTGTCCAAAATGACCCTTCAATTAAAACTAATAAAAACAGATGAGGAAGAAGCAAACTGATCCTAGTGATGGTAATCAACATCTCAATCAACCTCAACTTCATCCTCAACTCATTTCACCGATTCAATCAATTGAAGAATGAAGTTTTCAAACTCCTCAACAACAACCCATGGTGTATGTAAGGTAATAATCGAACAAACCCATCTTTTTGTACTCGTTTTTGTGCTTAAATCGAATGAAATCGAAATAAAATTAGGATTTTATTTACTTTCTGCTAGTGTTACGTCTGGTTATGGTACTAGATTTTTCAATCGTAATTTAGTTTTTCAAGAACTTACGCCTAGGTTTAGTTCAATTTAAGCGTAAACTTTGATTTGCATGTCGTTCACGTCTAGGTTTAGTTGATTTCCAGGCGTAATTCCAATTTTACACCTAAAATTCTAATTTTACACCTAGGTTTGCTATATGTCCAACCTAGATTTAATTAATTAAACTAAATTAAAATTAGCCAAACAAGGGTTGTTTGATCATCACAAAATTATATAAGATAAGAGATTTTTTATATTACTTACGGGTGACCCGTTTTTGTCTTATTAGGAGACCCCTATCTAAAGGAGTGTGACGCCCCAATAACGGCCTTCTATTAAAAACTGAGACAGCTAATTATAAATAATCCAACGACTTGTAAGATTTGTCGAACGTTTTTGTTAAAAAGTTGTGTCTTCCCGACCCTTATTACAAACCCACAACAGACTTCTTTTTGTTTGTTTTAACTCTTCTCTATTATCACTTATTATTACTGCTGCTACAGAAGATCTTTTCACATCACCAAAAAATTTGTACAAGAGCAAACTAATCGACCAAGAGAGCGTTTCCAAAAGAACACACTATGTACAGATACACTACTAATACTGGACCTGCTGGCTGGAAAGGTGAAAAGATAACTTTACTTGCGAGATGGTTTTGGGTCGAGTAAAGTCCTCAGAGCCTCGGGGTCGCTGACTGGAGCACTACATGTGAAGTTTTGACAAACAAAAGCAACCACTTTGTCCGCTGCTGGACTACCCTTGGCCATCTGGGCAATGTTTTCATTATTCTTTTCCCAGAATTCTATGTCTTCTTTGTTGGTTAGATCCACATGAATTACCTGATGAAAAAATCACAATTTACATGAGAATCGCACAACTTAACAAATGCACTTATGTACTGTTTTCTCATATTTTGGAGACATTTCCATTGGTCTGCATCTTAGATAATCCCATGATATCTTACACAAAGGAAATAATCCTTGTTTAAAATGATGTCACTATGTCACTAACCGGGCATATAAAATATGACGATTCGAATAAACAAGTTGCTAATAAGACCATCATCATCGTCATCATGATTATGTTAAATGGGTAGAGAACGCAGGCATCCACAGCTTACCGTTTTGTTCGGATAGTAAGATGCATGACTGGCAGATATCATATTATGGAACTCCAGAGAAGGTTTAGGCCCAACAAGAACAACTTGCTTCCTCGAAGGAACACTAAGCATATCTGCAGCACAGCACATCAGAGGAACAGCCATAGCCATGTCTTTCAATCTTTTCTCAAAAACTGCCTGTAAAAATCAATCCGATTTCCACAAAACCCATGAGTAAAATCCACCAAACCTAATCTAACACTCCTTCAACAATATAAATTGGATACTCAGGTAAGAAAGAACAAACCAGAACATGTTCAGCATTTCGCCGGTATTTCTCAGACTTGCTACTTGCAACCATAGATGATAATCTCACAAGATTTATTATCGATACAGAATTCCCAGAAGGCTCCGCTCCGTCATGATCTTCTTTCACACGGAGAAGCACAGAAGAATCTTCTCCAGTGGTGTTAAAATAACCTCCTCCCTCGTGATCAAGAAACAACCCGTCCTGGTACCGTAATTCACATAGAAGTGTCAAACAATAACAAAAAACAGATGGTAGAGCAGGTATAGAGAAGGGAGAATGACAAGTCACTTGCCTGGATATTTTGTAGTTCAATGGCCCATGATAACCAGTTGGTCCTACCACCAAACTCATACAGATCCAGCAGCCCTTGAATTAAAAAAGCATAGTCATCCAAAAATCCAGGGGCTTTTGATGGACCTTTCCGAAAGCTGTGTTGTAACCTTTTTGTTTGATCATCATAGAGCTGTCTTTTGATGAAAGATGCGGCTTTGCTTGCAACTTCTAGATATTCCTCAGGCTTTTCAAAGGTGAAAACATGTTCAAATGATTAAAACATACATATATAATACATACTAATGCACGATTCTCGTATATTCTGCCACCAGAACAGATGAGGTTGGACAACTATGCATACATTGTTCATGTAGTACAAGTTGTACAACAATTTATAGTATGGGATAAAACACTCTTGGAGCGGAAATAGTTGCAGAAGAAAGAGTTCAGGATGATTACATTGCATCCAACGATAGGAAAACTGAATTGGGTACCCTCTGGCTCCCCCATGAGAATCTTAGAAGCTCTTGCGAAAGAGGAAATCACAAGTCCATTCCATGAAACAATCACCTGGGAAAGAGGTATAATATCTGTTAGAAAAGTTCCCATAGGACACCACTTCTAGACTTCCATTTCCGGAAAGCAATAAATTCTTGTAAACATGAGTAGCTAAACTAGGTACCTTATCATCCAAATGTGGGCGTGGCCTTTTTGATCTAACATCAAAAAGTTTTTTTCGACAGGCCCCCAATACATCAAAATACTCATTCTTGGACATGCCAAGCTTTGATGCCATTGCAGAAGCATCACTTCTCTCTATGAGCACATTCAAACCCTTAAATTCTTTGTGAGGGTCACTCATTTTAGATAGGTCACAGTTCCCCGAAGGTTTTATATAATAATGTTCTTTGAACAGATTTGCATGTTCACCAATGATGCTTTCAACCTTCGAGAAAAGAGAGATCAATGCCAGGTATAACCACAAAAACACATCGTATGCATACATAATGTGAAATCTTAAAGTTAGGAATAACCGTCTACCTCTTTACTCGTCCAAACATAGAAAGCTCCTTCCTTCTTTCTTGTGGCACCCTCAGATTCTGCACTATCAGCATCTTCAGCTGAATATATTTCGCCCTCTGGTCCAATCATCTCTCTCCTCAAATAGTCGAGAATATCCCTAGCAACATTTGAGTTGAAGGTGTCCTTTGTAAAATTGAAGGCATCCAAATAGACATTAACAAGCTGCCCTTGATCATACAACATTTTCTCAAAGTGTGGAACTGCAATAATTAACACCGCACAAGGATTATAGAACCACTGAGACAACCAACTCTCCAAGAATGAATAACTTATCTTGCCCATGAAAAGGTATAGAATCCCATTTTCAAAGGGAGGGAATAGCCAAAAGTATTTGAACATTTCCAACACTGAACAAATTATGAATACGAATTAATTAATACTCACCATGCCAATAATCATCCACACTGTATCTATGAAAACCACCTCCAACGTGATCATGGACGCCACCTTTTGCCATACTTTGCAAGGTAAAATACACCATTTCTAGATGTTTCTTTGATTCGTTTAATTTCCCGGCCTCCTCCAGATTCTTTGCTTGATAAAGCATTAGCTGAATTTCAACAGGTCTTGGAAACTTCGGGGCAGATCCAAACCCTCCCAATTTCGAATCATATCTCCGACTCAACTGTACAGAGTGACAGTAATTTCTTTAGTAAATGAAAAATATATACATAAAATTTGTGTAATTCTATGATCTGGTGTAGTCAGCATTGTGGTAGACAGATTAGTGATGCGTACTGTGTTAAGTCATTCAACGAGGGGGTTATGAAATTAATCCTACAAACTCGGATAACTAACTGTCGAAACAACGAAGCATATGTTGGAGACTCAGAATAAGTCAAATAGGGACAGATCAATGTTTGGCCTATGGAGCTGCATCGAAAATTCAGATGAAAAAAGAAGATAAACTTCAAACTAAAAAATCACACCTGTTCAGCACAGAGACGCAATGCATTTTGAGCTACATCACTTGTTAACTTATTAGAGCTGGCACTTGCAGACAAAGCCTCTGACATCTGTTCTATTGCAAAAGCTCCACTATTAACCAGCACTTCCCTTTTAGACTCCCATGCCTCCTTTACTTTTCTATTGTCAAAGATGCACTTTAATGATCAATAGGTGACAAAAAATTGTACAAGGAAATTACATAGTCGGCAACTAGAGGCAGCAACAACCCATTGAGGATTAGAAGAAGGTTCTACCGCATTGTTGAACCCACCATATCACCATTGGGAAAAAAAGAAACAAACAAGAGCAGTTCACATGTCCATTGAACTAAAGGTATATAATATGCTCACCGAAGTATAGTTTTGAATCCTGGTCGCCCAAAGTTGTCCTCTGGAGGGAAGTATGTTCCACCCATTAAAGGCTTCAAATCAGGTGAGAGGAAACAACTGAGTGGCCAACCACCACCTCCATACAATGCTTGCACATACGTCATGTACACCTAAAGAGCAATACAACAACAAAACCATAAGAATATCAAGACTATATGAGCAATTGAACGTTTCTACGGTACCTTATACTCCTAAAAGACTGAAACCTTATCAAGCTAGGTGGATATGGAGTAAAAAATGTCAAACCTTATCAACATCAGGCCGTTCCTCGCGGTCCACCTACACATACCAACTATTACTACACATACCAACTATTAAAACACATATAAAACCAAAAGTTTTACCACAGAAATCAATACATAAAGTTTATCAAATATATGCTCCACTCACTTTGATACTAACAAACCAGTCGTTTAGCAATTTAGCCACTTGTTCATCCTCAAACGACTCTACCTCCATAACATGACACCTTAACCAATGAAATCAAGAGAAGCTCAAATCCCAAATCAACTTCAAATATACAGAAAACTGTCTTATAATTGCAAGAATCCAAGAAACAAGATGAACCACTTACCAGTGACAAGTACTGTATCCAACTTCATCAAAACCCACCAGCAGCCATAAACAAATACAAATTAATCAAACTACATTTCTTCTGTAAATTCGAAACAAATACGAGATAGTACAAAAATGCATACTTACTTGATAAGAAAATGGGGACATCTCTCTTCTTAGCTTCTTCAAATGCTTCTTCACCCCATGGATACCAATTAACCTAAAAAATAGAAACACCTTTTTATCAAAATACAAACCTCCACCCAGACTAGAATCACACATAAACAAGGTAAAATTAAAATTGAAATGAAAAAATTAGCAATTTAGTTACCGGGTTATGAGCATGTTGAAGAAGATAAGGACTATGTTCTAAAGCAAGCCGATTAGTATGAGATTGAGCTGGTGGTGATATGGTTTGTTTATCAGCCATTGATAATACTCTATACGAGTGGATTGGTCTCGTAAAGGAAGGTTTTTTCAAAATGGGTTTTCTGTTAATGGATAATAGTTTACGTTGATGATGAGAAAAGAAGTAACCTTGAAGACAAGTAGTTGTGAGAAGGTTTCTGAAGAGCATAGAAGAAGAAGAGAGAGAAAGTTGGGAAGAAAGAAATGTCATTTTTTAACAGAGTGAAGAGAGTAAAAAATTACAAGTTCTGAAGATGAGTCATCATCTCCTGTGTAGAAAACCGGTTGGCAGAGAGAATTTGTGAATGCGGTTAAGAGACACATCATCGATGCACTTTGTGTGGTGTGTCAGGGCAGATAAAATTCCGACTAGCCGCGGTTTAAATTCTGTCCCGACTCCCGTTCAATCAGTCGGGATGCTAATTGCTTCGAAAAAAATAAATAAAGTTTGAGCAAAACGCTCAAATTCGCATATTTTACCGACCCAATGAATAATTTAGGAATCCTATTATCGGGGCCATTGGGGTGAGTTTTTGGGGCTAAAATGTTTTGTGTAGCCAAAAAAATGGATAGGGGGAAATCTCAATTGATTAAAAAGTCAGATTTATTCTTTCCTAATAAATCAATTTTAAAAACAAATCTTATATAATCAAAACTTATTCCTAATTCAAGCCCCAAATATCAAAACCATTTCATTTTCATTTTCTCCCCTCTTCTTCTCAAAAACACTCTCCAAAACCTCTCAAAAAATTCCTAATTCAAGCCCCAAAAATCAAAACCATTTCATTTTCATTTTCTCTCCTCTTCTTCTCAAAAACACTCTCCAAAACCTAACAATATCTCCCTTTCTTCTCCACTGATTTCTGAAGCAGCTCAAGATGGCAGCAAGATCAAGAGTGACAAGATCCGACCGATTGAACCATAATTCTGAAACATGGCAAGTTATTGATGTTCCTTTTAATGGAGGCGTGGTGAACCAATCTGTTCAAACACCTGTGAATCCTCCACAAATGACTCTTACTAGGTAATAATCGAAAAACCCACCAGTTATTTTACCATTAGATTGAAAAAATAGGTTCGATTGATGATTTTAGGGTTTTCAAAAATGGTTTTCTGAAGCGTTTACGGCTAGGATATCATATCGTCATGGACGTAATGTATACCTAACGGTCAGGACATCAAGAACTCCCAGCAGTTATTGTCTCAAGCGGTTAGGAAAATTCGAGATCCCGACCGTGACATATTATTACGGATGAGACTTTCCCAGCCGTAAGTTTTCCTGTGTTTGTAGAATAAAAATTGGGTGATGATTGTTTCGGCTGGGATTTTCCCAACCCTTACCAAAATTTCCTGACCGTTATTTATAGTTTCTAGCCGATACTGCTTTTACGATTAGGTCGTCTGCATTTTTCTTAGCCGAGAATATGATTACGGTTAGGATGTCTCACTTTTCCCAGTCGATAGTTTGTTGGACAGATGTTGTCTGTAATTTCCTAACCGTAATGTATCACTACGTGTGAATTGGTCCTATCTTCTGATATGTTTTCATCATTTTTAGGAACCCTGTGAAGGAGAAAGAACCCCAGGAACTACCAATGTGTGATATTGCTACGATGATGGTACGTAGGCTAAGTATATGATTCTTTTTTTTTTGTATACGCTTCTCAAATTAAAATAGATCAAGAGAGCTAAGTGGATTGCCAGGGGACTGATCCGTTACATTGAGGAGGTTTTATATTTGGATTGCGACGAACAAAGAACACTGCTTCTCAGGCTTCAGGAGTTACATAATCCAGCGAAGGATGATCTCTATACTAACGACGAGGATGATTGGATTAGTCTTTCCCAAACTCACTAGTACACAGAGACCCTTTTGCCAAGCCAAATTGGCGTGTCCATAGGGATTTTGTCACACCACTTAGGTTTGGACTAGGCGTGACTTCTGCTTGCGTGGTTTTAGGTAGCTTATAGCCACGCCAGAGCCATATAAGCGTTGCTATATAGGTCCCAAAAACTTAAGTACTGGTACTCTATAGACACACGATTTATTGTTTTGGCGTGGCTATTTGGTTCACTATAGACACGCAAATTTCTTTTGGTGTGGCTATTTGATTCAGTATAGACACGCAAATTGCTTTTTGGCGTGGCTATTTGGTTCACTTTAGACACACAAATTGCTTGTTGGCGTGGCTATTTGGTTCACTTTAGACACGCAAATTGCTTTTGGCGTGGCTATTTGATTCACTATAGACACGTAAATTGCGTTTTGGCGTGCCTATTTGGTTCACTTTAGACACGCAAATTGCTTTTTGGCGTAGCCATTGGTTATCCGATAAACACGTCATATAGGTTTAACGTGGTTATAAGTTATGTTTTAGCCACGCCAATTTCACTTACTTTCATCCACGTGGCTGCATTAGGAACCATTGAATACCATCCACATGTAACATTGTGAATCGTTCATTGGATATCCTATAGACACGCCCCATAGAGCGTGGCTATATGTGATATTTAGCCACGCCAATTTCCAATTACCTTGGTCCACGTAGCCGTATTACGAATCGTTGGATCTCATTTAAGATGATTCAATATTGACCGTTAAATTATATGCATCCTTCACCGTCCACATGTAATGTTGTGAGCCGTTGATTGGATATCATATAGACACGCCCCATATAGCGTGGCTATATGTGCTAATTAGCCACGCCAATTACAATTACCTTGATCCACGTGGACGTATTAGGAATCGTTGGATCTCATTTAAGATGATGCAATATTGACCGTTCAATTATATGCATCCTTCACCATCCACATGTAACGTTGTGAGCCGTTCACTGATTTCCTATAGACATGCCCCAAAGAGCGTGGCTATATGTGATATTTAGCCACGCCAATTTACAATTACCTTGATCCACGTGGTCGTATTAGGAATCGTTGGATCTCATTTTAGATGATGCAATATTGACCGTTAAATTATATGCATCCTACGTCGTCCACATGTAACATTGTGAGCCGTTCATTGAAGAACCTATAGACACGCCATATAGCGTGGCTATATGTGATATTTTGCCACGCCAATTTACAATTACCTTCATCCACGTGGCTGTATTAGGTACCATTGGATCTCGTTTAATATGATGCAATATTGACCGTTCATATGTAACGTTGACCACCCACATGTAACGTTGGGAGCCGTTCATCGGAGAACCTATAAACACGCCATATAGCGTGGCTTTATATGATATTTATCCACGCCAATTTATATCTGCTTAATGTGTCTTTATGTTATGTTTAACCACGCCAATTAATCTCGAAGCGTGTATATTACGCGTGTGACGCCTCTAAGCCGTTCAGATATGGCGCATCTAAACCATCCACCTGGCACTATCCAAATTCTCTTATATACTTTATAAATTGTGGTTAAATATGAAACTCATATATGCCAAAAATTCATATTATTATTAAGAACACAGTAAAAAATGTTGAGCTTTGGTCTAACAGTTTACAAAAAAAAATATTAAAAATCATTAGTTTTTATTCAACTTTTTTGATGGTGGTGTCTCTGCATGCAATGGATCAGGTTGTGACATTCTTGACGCACCAAACCTTGTCTTCCTCTGTTGCCCATCTTAAAGTTGGTATGCCTTCTGCACAGTTGGTGCATATAACCTTCTTTGCGCCTTTTTAGTCTTCTGAGAAAGCTTTTCAGAGGCTGCATGCATGACTCCCCGAATGTGGATTGACTGCTAGGTGCTTCTCATTCAGTTTATCACTGTCCAATTTCTTTTCAAAATCTAAAACTGGTTCTGGTTGCTTATGAGGTTTTCCATGTTGTGGAGTTTCCTGCAGCAAGAGATTAAATGTATTATATATATATTCTAAATCCAAGGCGAATTCGTCTGTCATATGAATTATTCGTATGTCATACGAATTCTCAACAAGAGACAGACAAAAGTCATTTTTCCAACAACGTGATAAAGCCAACTTCACTGAAGGCCGCGCCATTTTTCACAGCTGACGACCATAATAAAATCTGTAACCAAATATCAATTTTCTAATTTACACTGGTGTAGATGGTGGATTTTTCGACAAAGGGTAGAATTGTAAAACTATACTCCAGATTCGGCAACCGGATGAGTATTGAGGCTCATGTCTCTCATCAAAGCATGAAAGCTCATGCCATAAAATCTCTGACTGAGAAGGCCGTCTCTCAGAGTACATGTAGATGTGTAGTCTCTCGGCTGAGGCCACGGCACGTCTCATGAATACTGAGCAATTTCAGTAATTACTCCGGATCCGGCAATCGGATGAGTATCGAGACTCATGTCTCTATGCATGAAAGCTCATGCCACCTCTGATGGAGAAATTCTCTCAGGGAAGATGAAGATGTGTAGTCTCTCAGCTGAGGCCACGACACATCTCATACTGTATAAAATCGAAAGATTGGACGGCTCCTAGACAACATGTCTGCTAGTATAGAGCGACAACGTCTTCGGGATGTAACAAGGTTTTCCCCGACTATGCAAGAGGAATATGACACTCCAACAAGTTCATATTTCTCAACCCTCAGATAATTAATGCTCCTAGACAGGAAGCCCTTCTAGTATAAAGCCAGCAATTAATTATCATAAATCGTCTGAATATCCAGCAATATTCTACGAGCCATCGTCTGAATATCCAGCAATATTCTACGAGTCGTCAATTAATCGCCTGAATATCCAGCAATACTCTACGATTCCTTGTTATATTTCGTTACTTCAATCTGTGGTTCTTCCCAACAGAATTCCACATGTGAGTAATAAATATTCAACGAAACAGGCATTTGAGCATCGAATAAGCCCTGTCAAAAATGGTGCAAGTGTAATTAGCAGATAATGCACAAACCAGCATTTTGAATGCACGAACGAGCATTTCAAAAATACGAACGAACGAGGAACCTATGCAAAATAGGAAGGGAAAATAATAATAATAAAATATTAAGCAAAAGCGCCAGGGGACTAGGCTCACCATCCAGCCAGTCATGCCGTGACTAGTCCCGCGCCCAATTTTATATTTTATCATATTTTTACTATTTTCACGATCTCATGAAAATCCTCTTGTTCGAGCAAATTTCCTTTATTTCAAAGAAATTATCTAAATCACATGATTTTATCAAAAATAATAAAATTAGGGAAAGGTGTCGCGGGACCGAGCACCAGCCGGCCATGTCTTGGCCGTGGCCGGTCCCACACCTCACGTCCCATTATTTTATTGTTTCTTCTCAAATTATGAAAATTCCTTGATTTTATGAATTTTCCCTAAAATCATGAAAATTACCTAATTTCATGTATTTTTATCTAAATCACATGATTTTATCAAAAATAATAAAATTAGGAAAAGGTGTCGCGGGACCGTCGGCCGGCCGGTCATGCCTTGGCCGTGGCCGGTCCCACACCTCATGTCCCATTATTTTATTATTCCTTCTCAAATTATGAAAATTCCTTGATTTTATGAATTTTCCTAAAATTACCTAATTTCATGTATTTTCTCTAAAATCATGGAAAATATTAAAAAAGTAGGAAAACTCTTGGGACCGGGCTCTAGCCGGCCGGCCATGCCCTAGTCGGTCCCACACGCCCATTATTTTATTATTATTTGGTGTTTTGTTTCCTGATTTCATGAAAACTCTCTGATTTCAACAAAATATCTTGATTTTGAACAAATCCCTTTGATTTTATGAAAATTATCTAAAATCATAAAAATTACATAAAATTGGGAAGAGTGCCTTGGGACCCGCCCCCATTGGCCGACCGGCCATGCCACGACCATTGCCGGTACCACACTCCCATTCCCTATTTTATATTTTGATTTATGTCTCTCATCTCATGGAAGTTCCCTAATTTTGCCAAACTCTCCAGTTTCATGGAATTTCCCTTAAATCAGAGAAAAATACATAAAATCACATAAAACTGGAAAAAGCATGTGGGACCGCGTGTCAGCCGGCCGGCCATGCCCTAGCCGTGGATGGTCCCACACCTTGTGATTCCTTGTTTATTTATTATTTTCATCATCTCATGTATTTTTCCAAGTTTCAGCAAAACCATGGATTTTTCATATTTTCTCCAAATGTTGCTCAAACGTGCACCAGAAAATATCAAAATTCTCAGGACTGAAGCACGGACATCATGGTGACACAGGCACATCCCCTTGACCGACCAAGGGTGACCCCGAGGCTTGCAAACAGCTGGTCCCGCATGTTTTAATGATTTTAACCTAATTTGCTTAGTTGCTCATATTAGGTTCGAACTCTTTCCAAACAATTGGAAGTTTGCTCAAATGACCATCTACTGGTCCCACGGCCATTAAGAGCCGGTCCCATGACCTCTTGGCTGGTTCCTCATATTTTCCATAAAACCAGGTTTTATGATTTGTCGCTCACACGAGCATTATTTCAGTAAATGATTAAACCAACATTTAATCATTCTTTCACCAACTGGTCCTCAAGAGACTTTGGTATTTTTGCTCATTCGAGCATCTAGGCGTTATATGGTGAACCCGTCATCCCATGTAGCTGGTCTTATGTGATTTGCAATAAATCATTATCTCTGTAAAATTAGGGTTTTGAATCCATAGCTCTGCAGAAACATAATTCTGAGCATATTCGAACACACTGATAATTTTATGTTGATTCCATGATTAACATTCGTATTTATTTTGCTCGACCCAGCAGTAAGTAACTTAAATTAATATTTTACTTGGT
The DNA here is from genome assembly GCF_003573695.1 of Papaver somniferum. Classification (NCBI taxonomy): domain Eukaryota; kingdom Viridiplantae; phylum Streptophyta; class Magnoliopsida; order Ranunculales; family Papaveraceae; genus Papaver; species Papaver somniferum. The sequence continues at coordinate 138,822,563 of NC_039360.1, read as the reverse complement.
CCAGCTACCAACAATTCATTAAAAGAACGATATTTGTTCAAACTAGCAATATTTGCTCGAACTAGCAATATTCGCTCGAACCGGAAATATTAACTCAATTAGCAATATTCGCTCGGACTAGCAATATTTTCTCAAACCAGAGAATGTTGGTTCAACTATCAATATTCAACAATTTAGCAACACAGTTTTGCTCGTCTTAGGTTATGATGATACCTCGTCTCAGCAGACACGTTAAATTCATGAGTTTCGAAACATTTACTCACACATGTTCAACTCAGCGCTACATGGACTCATCGTCCCATAAAGTCAGCAACTGACTCCAAAATCACGAGATTTCAATCGTGTCACATGGGGGATATTAACTAAGGTTTTGGTCTGGCGGTCTACGACACGTGTGTTCATCCACGACAAGAATGTGAGCAAGTCGTGCAATCAGTTGGAAGAGTCAGCAAAGTAGTGGGTGGAAAGTTAACCAAGTCTTCGCACGATGAGTAATTAGTTTTAACATGATTTCCCCATTTCCCATTCTCTGATTCCAGCAACTGTCACACTTCATGGGATCATGGTGTTTTCAACTTCGGCATTATAAAATGTCCCTGAATCCTGATTGAAAAGACAAAAGTTTTCGAACACTCGAACAACATTCGCCAAGACGATCAATTTCTCATCAAAGTTCATACAGACAATCTTTCGTCTACACGAACTCACAGAAATTACTCTCAATTGAGCAAAATTCAATCATTCAGAGCATTTTCACGCTGAATTCACAACACACCTACAATCTCAGATCACCATTGATCTCACGTATTTCTCAGCTTCCCTCCTACAGATCAACCCATCCTCTCTTGTGACCGAATTGACTCTGGAACGGCCATTGTTCTTGGTTTATTCCGGGGTCTTACAGATTGATCTATCAAACTTAAATCACTCCCTTCTTGCAGTGCTTCTGTGTAAGGTTCAACATTTCGCTCGGTTCAAGGAGTCTCCACACGGTCGACTCTTCAATTCCGTAAAAGCCAGCAAATCGTTTTTCCCCACTCACAGATTGGCGACCACAGTGGGAGATTAATCTCTCGGTTGCAATCTCACGATTTCACAAGATGGCTGGTCTTAGATCTGGGTTAGTTACAGGTTCCAACACAAACGACGCTAATACTAGCAACAACAACAATGACAATCAGAATATCCCTGAAACGATTTCGGCCTCCAACACTGACGTTGATGACATTACTCCTCCTTACGCTGAAGGTCATCCCATGTTCGGTCGACACCCTGAAGAAGTCAGAGGAAATCCACCACCTACCATTGCTGATCTTATCAAAGTGCAGGAGACTCTCGCAAAGAATCAGACTGACATGGCTGCTACACAGAAGGAGCTGTGTAATTATCTCAAAACTCTTACTGATAAGATGACAGAGAAGACTCAAGAAAAGGTAAAAGAGAAGGAGAAATCCTCAGATGTTGTTGATCCTGAAGTAATCCCAATCCATACAGTGGATGATGATGAAACTGGCAAAGCTGCAGATTCATCAGCAAAGGAACCGTCAAATTTCATTACTCGGGAAGACGTGGAGCGCCTTCTGGAGAACCGTGGAAAATACAAGACATCACATGTCCATCGTCACCAACCTCCTTATCCTGCCGCTACACAGAGGATTCCCCTTCCAAAAGGTTACATTTCTCCAACTTTCACTCTGTATGACGGAACTGGCAATGCTCGAGAACATGTCTCTCGTTTTCTCGAAGCCTTGGGAGAGCATGAACATAACCATGTTTTTCGTCTCAAAGAGTTTTCAAAATCCTTGAAAGGCAGAGCATACACTTGGTACAACAACATCACACCGGGGACTATCAATAATTGGGGAGAAATGATCAACGCCTTCTACAGGAAGTATTTTTTCGTGTAAGAGCAAGTCACTCTATCTGATCTTGGAAGAATTTTCCAGAGGGTCAATGAGAATCCCAATGATTACGTGAAAAGATTCTGAGTCCAGGCCCTGGACTATCATGACCTAAATGTCACAGAACAGCAGCTGGTAGATTTGTGTATCAACGTCATGCTCCCGGTCTACAGAGCTTTACTGGAGAATCTTCGATTCCAGACTTTCTCAGAACTTCACGAAGCCGCGAAGAGATCAGCAACCACTGCACCTGCTCTGTTAGAAAGAGCAAAGTCCACAAAGACTGAGGAATCACGTGACACTCGAGGAAGCAGACGCCTGATCAACAAGCAGTACAACCTGCAGTTCTCTACAAACTTTGTTGCAGAAGGGAGCAAGCGCAAGGCTGAATCCCCGAACAAGCATGTTGCAGCTCCTCCAAAAACGCAAAATAAGGACAAACCAGAGACACAGGCTCCTGGCCAACGCACAGATGCTCCTGATGATGCACCTGATTTTCCTCTCCCCATTGGAGAAGTGCTCGAACTATTAGACGCCTGGATCCAAGATGGTGCAATCAAATTGCCATACGTCAGGAGAGACCCAACTGAGGAAGACATGGAAAATCCTCGTTACTGCCGATTCCACAAGTTTGTCAATCACCCCACAAGTAGCTGCAAAGTTTTGAAACACATATTCAGAGAAAATGTTGAGTCAGGAGAACTTAACCTTGGAGCCGAAGGAGTACACAGAGATCCTATTCCTGTCAGGACTTTATCTATTTCTGAAGCACCAGTCAAGGAAGCAGTTCAGTTATTGATAGAGCATGTTTGCGAATTGCTCTATCTATCAAAAGCACAAAAAGGAGATATGTTCACAGCTTTGAACCACATAGTGTCTGGGAAACGACTACTGATTCCAGAAGTACTTCCTGAACCATCATCCACCGACAAAGAAATGTATGACTGGGGACTGCTCACCACCGTGCATATTAAAGGAAATGGATTCAAAAGAGAATTTGTTGATGTCGGCACCGCCGTAAACATCATCCCTTTGAAAACTCTCAGAGTTGATGGCATTACTTGACAAGAGGATACTCATGCTCCCATAGCAATCAGAGACCACGAAGGAATCTCCAGAGATGCATACGGCTTCATCATTCTCAAAGTCACGGAGAATTTGGTCTGCACTGAGACCAAGTTTTACATAATTAGAGAATATCTTGGATATGACATGATCCTTGGAAGAACTTAGATTCATGTTGGAAGGGTAACTTCAAAGCTTTGAACACACTCTGTCGCCGACAAAGACTTCAAGTCAGAAGAAGAAGTAGAGGACGCCCCACCGTTTGAGCATCTGGAGGAAGTAAACCACATACCTTTGTCAAAAGGTTTCAAGCTCAGGCAAGTCTTATTCCTCTTCATGCTCCAATATTACCAATGTTCAAATATGATACTTTGATTCAAGGACTTTTCCCTACAAACGATTTAGCAATTACCAAAAGTTATGAATGGATAACTTCACCTCGCCAATATTATACCCAATGGTTGGGTTCAGAGCTTCTCCAAGTCGGTCATTCTATCAAGAGGTTTATTTCTGAGGACCTGGCTAAGCACGACAGACAGTATGCTGGGTACTCTCCTCTACATGAATGTCCATACGTGCCACAACCATGGAATCAACAAAAGATATTCAAGGCGCGAACTACTAAACCAAACAAATTCAAGGAAGGGGATTTGGTTTTCAAGGCGGCTAAACGATATCTCCACTCTGCAAGGAGCTCCAATTGGGAAGGACCATTTATGGTTGCTAAGTCCATAACTGGAGGATACTACAAATTGATAAACACAGATGGTAGAACCCTGCCAGTAATTCACGAGAACTGGCTTAAGGCGTTTATCTGAAATTATTAGGCATTTGAGGTACTGGGCGTTTGAGCACTCATGGTGTCTGGATTTGGCATTTAGGATTTTCTTTCATTGTATTTCAATCCCTCCAAAACGTTTGCAATACTTGCAATCAGTATTTGAATTCTGCAGTTTATCAGAAATTCAATTCACTTTACTTAAAGAAAATCTCTATCAAATCCAAAATCAAAGAAAAATCTCAGTCACAGACTCGACACCTATAAAAGAATCAAAACCCAAATAAAATCTCACATCTCTCACAAAGTTCAATGTTCTTGATATTATGGAAAGGAAACTAAAGAAAGCCATCAAAGAAAGATTTCTGCTCTTTTGCCTCCTCCAAGACTTTCAAGGCTGCCTTTTCCTCCTCCAGCTTCCTGGTTAGTTCGGAAACTTCATTCATCTTCTTCAACACGGCATCACTGGTAGGGAAGGAAACATCACCCCTTACTGCTTTCCTGATAACTTCAAGTCTTTGACGGAGCCACTTCAGATTGAAGCCAAGATCTTCAGCATTCTTCAAGTTGTACTCCCAATCAAAGAGTACGTCTTGAGTAACAACATTTCTGGTTGTAATCCGGATATCATTTATAACACGCAAGATGACTTCTACTTGTCTCGTCAAGAAATAACTGCGTCCTGGATCCTGAGTAACAACAATGTGTCCATACATTTCCCACAGTTCCTTGTACATATCAGCATATCCGATGGGAACGCTAAATCCTCCAACAAGCTGGTGATATGGGAGTAACTCACAAAATTGAGGATCAAAGGAAATCCCTGCAGTAGGATACTCGTGCACTATCATCTGGTTCTCATCTACTGAAGCAGCATCGACAATCATAGAGACGATTTCAGAGGAAGTAGCTTCTGCTATTTCGGGTTCGGGTTCCACCGTCTGAGGCACAATTGGAGTTTATTCTACCTCCACGGCATCAACGACCAGCACTTCATCATCTTGAGGCACAGATATGGAAGTATTGTCATCAACAACTCCTGGATTGCTCAAACCATCATTACTAGATTCATGATTACCAACTTCGTTGTTAGGCACCTAATGCGAAGATTACATGGGATTAAAATGATTCAAGAGGAGAAATCCAATAAAATTATAAAATTAAGAGAGTAAGTGAACTAACATCATCTAAGTTCCTTATCATACATCTAATATGTGTACAATTAGCATCAAATTCATGAAACACGTTTTCAAAGAAACTCAGCTGAAGAAATTTTACACTACCCTGCGTTCAATGAAGAACTGGGAGCAATTGGTGTGGAGTCTAGAGTTGGAATATATACCATTCTTCGTATGGAAGTCCTCTACAATATTCCAAAATTTCATGGAAATTGGGCGAACGATCTAGGAGGTGCGATCAAAACATCGGGCAACATACAATCTGAAAAAGTTCTGAAAGTCTCCTGGAAGTTTACTATTTCGTCTTTTTCAGTCCCTAAACGTGCTCAAAACTTAACAAGCTTATTCGATAAAGCTTGGAAATTTTCCGGGCTTGAATATGCATATGCAGATCATGAAAATCCGACTCCAGATGAAGATTTTACGACGTTTTTGATAAAAAAAACTGGATTCTGAATTTTCTGACGATGAAGTTCGACCAAGTTTTTCGTATATACACATGGATTCTCATTCATTCATTCACAAATCAGCACTTTCATACTTCTATGAAGAGGATGCAGGGTATATACTCACTTTGGGGGTCTCCGAAGTACTCAAGGAATTATGAGTGTCCGTATTAACGACAAGGGGCTCATTACTTCTATTTGGCTCCGAATCTTTGGAAGTGCCTTCATCTATATTCTCAGAGGAAGATCGAACATCAACACTTTCCATCTCCATGACGACATCCTCCTGGACATATTATCAAGTAGTTGTGCGGCATTTCCAGGAAGGGTTTTACATGATTGTTGTATAATTTCCTTCTGAAGTCCCGCAGCTGAACAAGTAGACGCTTCATGACCACTCGCTTCAGCTCATGGGGCACCTCATAATGAAGCTGCAATAACATCTAATGTATGTTAATCACAGACTCACAGTTAGACAACAAAAACGACGAATTGGTAACCACATATGCATACCAGAATTTTCTCCCACATATTTTCTTTTGTTGTTGAAGGGACTTCCTTCCAACATAAATGTTTTATGCCAACCATATCACAGACCAAATAGCCTAGGTAACTACTGAATTCAATTCTATGGTTACCAATAGGCCGAAACATTTTTTCAAATTCAATATCCCTTCTTTTGGCATCTTTTATCGAGAAGTCTCTATGCAGCTTCAACATTCTTGTCATTCCCCTCTCTTTTATGATCACTTCTGTAGAGTCTTCTTGTTGTGGATGCTATTCTGCTTCTGGAGCATTTTCCAATTTTTTTTCTTCTAACACCTCCAAATCATCATTTTCAGAATCTTCTGACTCTGGGAATAACCGAGGCAACATATGAAACCATGTGATGTTTAAGTAGAAACAAGTAAGTATAAGGTTTCACACATTACCTGTTAAGTCTTCAAATCTAGCAGTGTGGAGCATATCTCCACCATCATCGTCATCTAATTGTAAAATGTCATCATGACTCTCATCTAAATCCACCGTTTCTTCATCAGAATCCCCCTCAACATCTGATTCCCTCCATTGGTCGTAATCATCATCTTCTGCCATGACAAAAGCTGTGTAGGTACGTGCATCTCAGTTAGGAAGTTGAGCTTATTTTGGAAAATATTAGCTAAACCTAACAGGATAGGCAACATGTGTTACACCTATTTTCTATTATATGAAAAGAAAACAAATATGAACTTAGTGATTCATGTAACTTGAGGCTAAAACATCACTGCAACACACAAATTATTGTGTTATCCACAAAGCGAAAGGTACCGGTTAAACGGTCTTATATAACTTTTTGTTACAAAAGCAAAGAGCACTAAAGCACCAGATAATGATTATCCATTTTTAGCTTGAAGATATAGTCAAATTGGCCAACCAGCAACATGGTAGTATTAAAAGTGGCAACTTAAAATACAGACGTTACAGGCTCGCCAAGTAACAGAGACTCAAATGATTAAATCTTGAGAAGCCCTGTATATAAATATGATTGACACAATATCGTCGATCAAATTAGAGTTATTAACTCTCAATCAAAATCCAACCCAAACAATAATAAAAACCCTAGAAAAAAATTAGCATCGTTAAGTTTTTTATTTATTTTTATTTTGTAAAACCTAACTAACTAGTAAAGCCTAACTAAGTAACATGAAAGAAAGATCCTTACCTAAATCTTATAATAGTTCATGCATGTAACTTAAGCCTAAAATATTATTGTTGTAACAAAATGAAATCACATCTCATCGTACAACCCGTGATTGTCATTAACTTGTTCTTTGATACAGCCGAATAAAAACCCTAATCATGCTTTAACAAGTAAACCTATAAGATATAACATATGATTCCATGAGATCAAACAAAAAATCTAACATAAATTTAATATTCATTCGATAATGGGTTGTAGAAATACTACCAGCAACAAAGATCGAGTTAAAAGAGGTAGATTCCTTGTAAAGATTAGAGATAGTAATAGAATAAAAAACCCTACTCATGCTTTAACTAGTAAACCTATAAGAAGTGATAGAATAAAAAACCTAATCATGCTTTAACTAGTAAACCTATAAGATCTAACATCTGGTTCCATGAGATCGAACAAAAAATCTAACATCAATTTAATATTCATTCGATAATGGGTTGTAGAAATAATACCAACAACAAAGATCGAGTCTGAAGAGGTAGGTTCCTTGTAAAGATTAGAGAGGATAGTAGTAGAATTAGGATTTCATAGAGAGAATAAATCGAGTAATAAAAACTGAAAAAGTAGATCGAACTCATGTTTCTTTTTCTTTTTGGAATTTAACCAAACCATCAGGCGGGAATTGATTTTCCTTTTGAAATCATCCCGCCCAGTAAAATCCATTTTCATCACCCGCCAAACAAAATATTTTTAGTGTTTTTCTTTTTTTATTTCCAAATTTTTGATGTGTAACCAATATGGTTAGTTTCCTTATTTTATGAGAGAATATATCGTAGACAGTTATGATAAAATTGTTTCCCAAAATTTTCGAAATTTTGTTTCCTATCTCTAACCAAATCGAGAAGAGGCTATAGAAAAAAGTACTTTCCTATTTTGAATAATATTTACCTTAATAATTTTAAGCTGGGTTGCTCCTGTATTATTCTTGGTTTAGGGAGGAAACGTATGAATTATTAGTGGCACCTATGTAGGAAACGTATTATTCTAATCATACAGTAAGCTAATAAAGATAAATAAACTAAACCCATCCATTTTCATGTTCATCATTTCCAGAAAACATAAAGTTTAATGTGAATCATTCATCACATAAATGTCAACCTATCTATCAGCGTAAAAAGCCTCCATCTAGTGTAGTACTTAAAAAATAAATAAAACCACCGCTGAAAACAAAATGGTCATCAAAAACCCTGTTTAAAAAGCAAAGAACTTGTTGGATGAGTCTGGTTCTTTGTCAGATTAGCCTGGTTCCTCATTCTCATCCAATTACACGCAAAGATCATTATCATTAACATCGTCGTATAGCAGTACTTTACTTTCAATAGCACTTTACTTGTTCAAACTCGTATTTTTGTTAAAAGTATTGGCAAGGAGATAATAAGATCAGACCTAAAGTGATAAATTGATTCTTATTGTTTACAGGGGGGGGGGGGAGAAACTATATTTTTCTACATTTCCTCCGTTTTTTCAGCTAATTATATTTATTTTTCCAAAAGAATGCACACCTCATAAATAAATAAATTTGCAAGTATATTGCATTCTGTAAACTCTATGAACTTGTAAATAATTATCTGATTTATTTCATGATTCCAATACCTAAATAATAAAAGAATTCATAAACATCACCTTCTTCTAAATGACAAAATTAGTAAACGAAACAAGAAACGAAAACAACTTTCAAAGCGTCCACAAAATGAAATCGATAAATCAAACCATATCATCAAAAAAAAAATAAAAATCAAATGAACCATCCCCCATCTTCAAACAATTCTTTTTGCAATGCTGAGGTGAACCTGATCACTCCAACCAGCAGGCTTGGGCGCCTTGTCATCCTCAGATTTGTCATTTTCTGCTTCATCAGGCTCCACATGCTTGTTAAGATCATGCTTGTTAACTTTTGGATTATCTGCCATATCCGGAACATCGGGACGATCTTCATCAATAATTTCAATAATAGAAGCAGGAGCATCATCATTTACAGTAGGAACATCAGCATAAGCAGGAACATCAACATCCTCAACGCTACTGATTACAGCGTCCAGAGGAACACCAGGAATAACATCAGCATAAATAGGAACATCATCATTGTCAACACTACTGACAACATAACTAATTACAGCGTCGATAGGAACACCAGGAACAGTAGTTATTCCGTCCACAGTAATGATAATCCTCAATTTACGAGGACCAGCCATCAGTCGAGGAAATTTTTGGATCCTCTCTTCAGTTTCATCTCTACAGTCCCTCTTAGCAGAACTCATTTTTTCCTCTTAATACTCTATGTTAATTTTTTATATGCTTGGTGTAATTTATATATATTTCTAAGGAAAACCCTAATTTATTAGGTTTTCCATCATTATCTTAAATCACCTATTCTTTGGTATTTACATCGAATATTCTATCAATATAAGGAGATGTGGAATGAATATTTTCATCTTTCTCTAATTTTCTTTTTAATCTAATATACATAACGGACATAACAAACTAAAATAAATTATGATCTCATGAGATATATGGAATGAATATTTTCATATTTATCCAATTTCCTTTTTAATTTAATTACCTAGGTCGGTTGGGGTGGCCCGGCCGGCTGGACCATAGGTGTAACGCAAAAAAAAGGAAAAAACCAAATGTTGGCTAGTTAAACAATGACCCAACATTTAGCGGCAACACTTTCATGTTGATGCACGAAATTGAACATTTCAACATAGAAAAAAATCCAAACACCAAAACAAAAACAAAAAAATACAAGGAAAAAAAAAAAGCAACATAAATAACCCAAGGAATAAATTGTACATTTCAGCATAGAAAAAAATCCAAAT
>NC_039360.1:138810707-138812544 GCF_003573695.1 Papaver somniferum | reverse complement strand
AAAAAAAAAAAAAACACAACTGCAAGAAAAAAAGCTACATAGATAAGCCTAGGAATGTGTTAGTGGCATGGACATCATGAGTACACGTTTCCGATTGTCCACCAACATTCTTCAACGAGACAGCGCTCCTCATGTGAGGAATAATTGCAACCCTTGTTTCCCACGGTAGTTCCCCCCAAATTTCCGTCCAAGTTCTGGTGAGTGTATTGTAACGCAATAAAAACCTATTCTGTCAAAATAAGAGTTCCTTGTTATTTATAAAGGCTATCGGGTTATGAGTCGGCCATTCATCCTCTTTAAAGAAAATGCTTATCTCATAATTCCAATTCCATTCCCCGCCAGGTGGCCATGTATGAATATTTTCTTTGGAAATGGGAGCCCAAAAATCTATCCGGGGCCGATCATTTCCCTCATGGATGTAATAAAATAAAATGCGAACCCGAACATGACCATCCCAAGTGATGGGTAAGCATTTATCCAAAATTCACTCCCAGGAATATGATGCGGGGGTGGAAAATGTTGATGGAACGTCTCGGTGTCCAAATTGAAAGATATTATGCCAATATATTGCTAACAACAATCTATCCAAAAAATACAACCGTGTGCGTACACACCTGAACTCCAAAAAGTATAAGGAATCTCCCATGCTATGTTCCTCCATACCCTCTTGTCTCCTAAAGTGTGTATTTGGACTTTACCATCCATGTGAATTCGAACTACCTTGTATTCATTGGTACGTTGACAGTATCTGAAACCCCCAATTACGTTGTATCATGGATACCATGAAAGTACTTGATCCGTTGCAATTGGGATGCATAGTTGTGGCAGATGGAGGTGGTCATCAGTTTCTGGATTCATAATATATACATGATCTTGTATGCCGTGGTGTGAAACATAAAAACAAACCATACCATTGCAAGATACAACTATTGGGTGCAACATAGTCCAATCATCATGGGTTCCATCATTCGGGGCATCATGATTGTTGGCTCTTACAATCGGGCTGAAATCTTCCTCTCTATAAAAGAGTTGGGTAACTTTATCTTTCCCCATTCTTGGTGTGACACCAAAAAGGAATCCAATTATTTTGTCCCTAAGGATAGTATTCCATTCTTTGCATACACATTTGCTTGCTAAAACGATTTTTGTAGTTTGGAGGTGCTGAAGTATCTCAGTAGTCAATTCCGACAACATATCCATCACTATTATACTGATGAAAGATTATCAAAAAAAAAAAATAAAAATTTACAAGCCTTTAGGATTTTCTTATTGTGAATGCTACAAGCAAATACGAGTATAAAGCTTATATATATATAGACATTCAATATACCTGTTGGCGAATGGTCGCGTCAGTCTAGGACGTTTTTGGATCCTCTTGTCAATTTCATATCAACAATCCCTCTTAATACTCTATGTTAGTTTTTTCTATGCTTGGTGTAATTTGAAAACTCTAATTTTTTAGGTTTTCCATCATTATCTTAAATCACGATTCTTTGGTATTTACACCGAATATTTCAATTTTCATATTACTAAAAAATGAGATATTGTAGCAGTATAATGAGATATAGAATAAATATTTTCATGTTTATCTAATTTCCTTTTTAATCTAATATATACATTCCGAACATAACAAACTAAAATAAATCATGATCTCTTAGGAAATACCCAAATAATTTTTCTACTTTTCGACTAATTACCTAGGTGCGTTGGGGTGGCCCGGACGGCTGGATCATAGGTGTAACGCAAAAAAAGGAAAAAAACCAAAGGTTGTCTAGTTAAACAATGACCCAAACTAAATTGTACATTTCAACATAGAAAATAATCCACACATCAAAAA